>NC_089757.1:15471269-15481269 GCF_040412425.1 Macrobrachium rosenbergii
ACTTTTCCTGCAAGATAAAGAGACTTGCACAACAGGTATGCAAATTCTTTCCCAATATTTCCTTTCCTGAGAGGAGCGTGGTTCCAGTATAAACTGAACTCAATCTATGCAATGATCATCTTCTAACAGTTGAATCAAAAGCAATATTCTATAAGAAAAACATTTTCAGTATATCATGATTCTACCTTTGTTAGTTTCTTTGAAGTGCACTTCCTTGTTATTAGCTAAATGGTTTCCCCAAGTCTTAATTTTGCACCCAATCAGACAAGGGAAAGACAGAATTTCTCGACCAATCACTAATGACAGCCAAACAAGAGAGAGAGAGAGAGAGAGAGAGAGAGAGAGAGAGAGAGAGAGAGAGAGAGAGAGAGAGAGAGAGAGAGAGAGCGATATTCGTTCATACAAACACTATGAACAAGGAAACATGAGCGATATAAAATCTAATGGTAACTTTTTATCAGATACGTATGTCATTATACGAACCACATTGCCCTCTCAACTCATCTAATTCTTCACACTTCTTTGATACGTTTGTCACAACAAAGCCTCACTACAAATTTACACTCAGAAAGCTGAGAGAGAGAGAGAGAGAGACTTTCCACTCCCAGAGAAGCCAGGAGCCATCAAACAACACATCAAATTTCCGGACTCAAGGTCCCAGTTCTCAGTGCCAGTTGCCATTCCTGAAGGTATATGACGACTTCCATAGAACTTAAAAATATTTCTATCCAGTGGCCCACAATTCTTATTTCTTTAGAGGCACTGTTTCTGTACCAGTCTCAATTCGCAAGGAGACGATAACCAATTAACGAGGCAAGAATTTCAACAAAATATGTCCCATATTCAGTCAGCCATAAAATATCTGTTAGTCCTTACGTCTCTTTACTAGGCTCTTCTAAGATATAGATAAAAGTACTCGGTTACCTTTCCACGAGGCCACTGAGTAGTTAAAAATCAACTTGTACCAAAACTTATTAGTGTTTATTATCAACTCAATGCATTTGGTTACAAACTATGGTTGCTGTAACGTCGGGTTTCTTTAGTCCCACAATAAATGAAAAGGGTTTGGATGGAGAAATATCGCCAAATTTTCCCCAATGCACACCATAAACTAATCATCGGTCGTGGTTATCAAATAGGCCTAAATATGTTCAGTCGTTTTAGAGAAATTTTATCAATGCACATAGAGAAACGAGCAACAGCGTTAACTCCTCATAATTCGTTGGAGGCGGTAAACAGAAATGAAGGTTCGGAACGTTACCCTTATTCATGGTAACCTCTGCTGTGTATCAGCAGAAGTCGCCATTTAAAATGGTATAGTTCAGCCAACTCTCCTTTAAAGAAGTGAAGTGGTGATGTTAAATACATATGAAATGAAAAGGAGTGGAAGCTGTCCCGATGAACTGTTTGCTTATTCACCGTCAATAAAAAAAGTTGAAAAGGGAGAAAGTAAAAAAAAAAAAAAAAAGCCCGAAAGGGGAGAAAGGTAGAAATGTAAGGCAGCTGCAGTAAAAAAATAGTCTTTTGTGAAAAGAAGGATGTTACCTGGCAAGAATGAACAGATTTACACAACAGAAAGGCTGAGTAATTCTTGAGGTTTTAGAGGGAAGAGGAGGAGAGAAACTGAGAAACAGCAGGCTAGGTGGAGTGGAAGATGTGACGAGACGGAAATATCTTAAAATTCAGGAAGTGCAAGAGAGCATGCAAGGTATAAGAGGCGAGTGGTGCAGAGTGAGTAGGCAGGATGGTTGAAGTGCAAGTGTAAAAGCGGCTGAAGTTGTGTAAGTATTTGTCACAGAGTATTAGTATCCTTAACTCAGCAGCTAAAGGATGCTCATGAAGTGTCTATTATATTATCTCTGGAGTAACCTTTTTTCATAAGATATGGGAATGTGTGTGTGTGTTGTATGTATGTGTGTGTGTATGTTTGTATTTGTCACATAGAGATATTAGTCTTGACGTTACAGAACCTCGAGAATCAAACTTTGATGAGAATAGAATATTTTCAGCACTTTGTAAAACGAGCATCCAATGTACTCGGAATAAACATCTTACAATAAAAATAATAACTTTCTACCTCATATCAAGATCAAACCCAGGATTCTAGTGTAAAAGGCAAGGTCGCTACCAATTGACCCATAAAAGTTGTATAAAGACTTTAGAAACTAAGTATTTACACAAATCCCGAGTATTTTCCTGGGCAGTTTGATTTATGATATTTGGGTCAAGCAATGGGGCATTTTTAGACAGTGAAAAGAGCGAGTTGGAGAGGTTGGACAGTAAGATAAAGGGATCCAGAAAATAAAGGAGATGAAGTACAAGGCTCTAAAAAAGTGGAATTGGGAGAAATCTCCACGGCTGCACTAAGTAATAGTTAAAGAGGTTGGACAGCAACATTGTAGGAAGCGGGAATAGAGATAAAGCAAAACGGCTTAAAAGTGAATGCACTTGGGACCGAAGGGACGCTGCAAACACACTTTAGTAATGCCTACAGTGCACCACGTGAGGTGCAATGACGGCACTACCCCCAGCGGGTTTTATCCTAGATCCCGACCCAACGATGGCTCACAAGTCATCATTTCATTCGAACTACTCCTGCTGAGAGAAAATTGTGGAATTGGTTTCTATTGCAAAGTGACAGTGTAATGATCTCCATGAAGAAATATTAATAACTTGGTGGTAGTGGAACCGATAGTGGTAGGTATTGTAGATCCCCAGTAAAAGTTTTTAATCTTGTATGTCTAGCAATTCAGTGTATGGAAAGGTTACCAATCACATTACATTTCCCCACACTTCAGACAACTTTTTAAAATCAGGTGGCTCAACACACAAAATTCCACATTCTTCCTGCTTAACAAAGCGGCTTCTAAAACCATTTTCCAAAGACAAAAGACGAAAAAGCCAGAAGTCAAACGGTGGAAGATTTGAAAGGAAGACGACCCACGCCATAACCATCAAGGAATTACAAGAGAGCAATTCAGCAACACCTGACGTCTCCACCGGGAACGGGGCCATTTCTTCAATGATTCTGTTTTCCCCCAAAAATGACAGAAATAACCATGGGATACATCAGAGTAATTCGAATGTCGAAATACATTCTGGAGCGCAAGTGGATACAGTTACACTCCTAAGAATGTCACCGGATTGATCTAACAGAATGTAGTGACCAATTAAGTACTTTTGTTCCTTTGCAATTGTGCACACGAAAAGGTTTTCGATTTGATTGATCCCTGCCCTTCAACCCGGAGTGTAAATGTGCTACACCTCCTTGTGTTCCCACAGTCTAACCCATAATGAAATAGTTACAACTTCTCCCATCTTGACCCATAATGATGATGTGGGAACTGCTTCAAATGAGTCCCATACCAAAGATTAAAGAGCCGCTCCCATTGTGGCGCATAATGAAGATGCGAGAACTTCTAGTGGTACCCATTATAAAAAAAAACAAGAAATTCATCCAAAGTACCCAATTGATTCAAGAGTAAGAACTTCAGAAATGGTACCCCCAAAAAAAAAAAAAGAAAGCTGTAAGAATTTCTTCCTGTTTAACCTTTAATGAAGATTTAAGAGTTGTCCTTGGGTGCCATACGGAAGACAACGGTCATCCCACATTGTCTCACGAGGAGGATGTAACGATTTGATGTGTAAGAAATGTGTAAAACTGATGTTACCCACATCCTCCATTAGGAGTTAGGAGTATTAACAATCGCAAGTCCATCACGTAGATCTGTAGCCCAATTTATATATATACATACATACATATATATATATATATATATATATATATATATATATATATATATATATATATATATATATATATATATATATATATGTATATATATATATGTATATGTATATATATATATATATATATATATATATATATATATATATATATATACTATAAAACCCAAGAAAAGGTTAGACAGAAAAAAAAGACCTTAATGACATTCTAAGACTTGGATCTGCTTGCAAATTAAACTGTGAGGGAATTTCGTGAGAGAGGAGAGAGAGAGAGAATCATTTCGACCTCTTCCAATTAATTTCTTTCATATCAAAATCAACACCTTATACTCCAATGTTTTAATCCAGATAAATCTACAATTCCATAAATATATTGAAGCAGAAAGGCAAAACCATGCCGTAACTAAATTCCTCTAAAAATAAATCTGCTGGTATAAAGATAACCGATACAATCCGAGCTGCCTGTATCAAAGGATAAAGTAAATAATAATGAAAAGATAGAGCAATGGAAAACCGAAATATATAACCTCTCCCATTCACATTGAACAATATCCTGTGCATTATAAAAATCGCATTGCCCTCACAATTACTGTTTCCATAAAGGTTTCCCGCTGAAGCCTTGAAAAGGATAAATATACAGAACAATGCAGACAAAAAAAAAAAAATAAATAAATATATCATACAAAACATGAAAAGGCCAGGGTACTCGAGGAAAAGAGAAATATATAGAATAACGAAAACAAAAGAAAAATAAAACGCACAAAGACACGAAAAAGTCAGGCCACTCCAGGCTGTCTTTGAAACCATTAGACGCCCCTCTAACAGGTAGGTAAGTATCTGGCTCTATCATCAAAGAGCAGTTCTTTTCTTTTACGACGGCGTTCTCAGGAAAACCAAAGATTTTTTCCACCTCCCTTTGACGCTGACAAGATGCACGGTTTTTCTTCTAACGTGAATACCTCAGTAAAAATACAAATTAAATTTCTACCCATCTATCAGAGTCAAGTAATGGCATAGTCATAGTCTCTCTCTCTCTCTCTCTCTCTCTCTCTCTCTCTCTCTCTCTCTCTCTCTCTCTCTCTCTCTCTCTCTCTCTCTCTCTTTGCCTCAATAATTTACTTGAAAAACAAAAGGGAAAATATTTCTTCTGAAAGGGGTGGAGTGACAATGTACACCCTCTCTCTCAAACACACATAGGAACACTTTAACAAAAAACATACTTTTTGAGAGAGAGAGAGAGAGAGAGAGAGAGAGAGAGAGAGAGAGAGAGAGAGAGAGAGAGAGAGAGAGAGAGAGAGAGAGTAATTAGACTCCTCAGTGCAAATATCACGAACAGTTCACAGAATCCATATTTGCTTAACATTCAAGCACGTCTACGAATAGCCTTCAGTTTCTACTGTAATCTACTTTGGATATCCTCTAATTTATTCAGATTTTCAAGGCATGTCACTCTGGGCAGATACGTGCTGTAGTTCTCCCCATCCACCAACAAAAATATTAAGTACAGAATTCGGGGCACAACTGATGGATTTAATTTCATATATCTAATTCAAATTATCAACTTCCTAAACAAGATAGCCTTATTACCCTTACACAAACTACCTTTTTTAAATACGTCTATATTTTCTATTTTCAACAAGATAATTGCACTTACAGAACAACTAAAAATATATGAGGTATCCCCGAAAATGTCATAATTTTAACCTGCTTTACAAGGAACAGACAGATTCAATATGACACTAAATAAGCAATTACCATTCGTTAGCACGTCGACACTAAAAGAATCATAAGGAAACTATGTCAGTAAGAAAAGATACTTAAAAAAAAAAA
This sequence comes from Macrobrachium rosenbergii, assembly GCF_040412425.1. Classification (NCBI taxonomy): domain Eukaryota; kingdom Metazoa; phylum Arthropoda; class Malacostraca; order Decapoda; family Palaemonidae; genus Macrobrachium; species Macrobrachium rosenbergii. The sequence continues at coordinate 15,476,847 of NC_089757.1, forward strand.
ACAGATTAAACAATAAGGAACCTCCAACCGCTCACATTAAACGGCAGGGTCAATTCTTCCCAAAATGTCTTCTGGTCCATAATCCGACCATGAGCTGGCAACGCCTTAAAAAAGGAGAGAGTGAGAGAGGAGGGGGGGGGGGCATGAGATAACGGAGGAATAAAGGTTCCAGTGTCTCGCTTTCCCTTGGAGAGATGCCAAATATTAATCTTTCCCAATGTCATAAAGGCGTATACAGAACGTAACAGGTGGTCAGGATGGCATTGTGCTACCAAGGGGATATTACCAGGGAATGCTTACTACCTGGGGTAGCCAGCCTGGGAGAGGAGGACCTCCATAAGAGCTTTCCAGGGACAAGGGGAGGGGGTTGGGGAGGACGGGAAAGAGGATCATTTGCAAAGAACTCTCTCAGGACATTTTTCACAAGAGACCAATATTTGGGCGATATTGCATAGCTGCAAAAATCCTCGTGATTTACGTCCGAAAACGCGCGCACAGACAAACTTACCCAACACGTACGTGAGCAAGCACACATACTCGCGCTATTTACATGCATAAAAAGAAAGAAAAACGCCGCCACTCACGGGCCGGACATGAAAGTTTTTTTCAATCATTTGTCGTGATTGTAAACTGATGAAAAATTGCACATCGAATACGCGTGACGGCATCAAATTTCACCAGCTTTATGGCTTACAGCGTGTTTTGCACATTCGTCCCCACGCACGAAAACGGTGTGTTTTGCATGGCGGGTGTGTGAGGTAGGATCTTTTCAAAGACACGAAAAATGGCCAGTGTAAATATGTATTCCAGTCACATATCAAGGGGCTATAAAACGTAAACAAAACGAGGTGCAAAAAAAATCTCAGCACTAGAAATTATTTCTTATTTCGTGCTTCCCTCATACGTATGTTTTACATTTCTTTTACAATAATATATATATTATATATATATATATATATATATATATATATATATATATATATATATATATATATATATATATATATATAAAATATATATATATATATATATATATATATATATATATATATATATATATAGAATCTACTAGTTAATTTTTACCAGATGCGTAGAAATTGTAATAACCACAATGACCTCTGAACTTCTTGAATTCTTTGTAATTTTCGGATACGCTTGTCACTACAAAGCCTGATATCCACACGCACAAATATGAAGAAATCCTGACGCCTGTTGCAGGATTCGAACTCGCATCCACAGTATCAGAATGAGGTCACATAACCGACCTGCACTTGGATTTCAGGCTTTGTGGTAACGCAAGTATCCAAAAATCGAGAAGAATTTGAGAAGTTAAAAGGATACCGTGGTTATCACAATTAATTATATATATATATATATATATATATATATATATATATATATATATATATATATATATATATATATATATATATATATATATATATATATATATTTATAGCCTCGATGGCTCGGTCGGTAGGGCAGCAGCCTTGGACTTCATAGAGGTCCGTGGCGGGGTTCAAATCCGCAGCTGACCGGTCAGAGAGGCGGACACTTTGCTATCCGTGTGGACACACCGGGATTATGTATGTAATCAACGGATAGGTTTGCTGAAAGCAAATGGGTGTTACAGACTAATACACACATAGACAAAGCCACTCCAACATCTTCTAAAAACATAACAGACACCTCACACGTCTCGAACTGTCGAGCTAGCCGCTCAGTTCTCCTCGCTGCTGGGAGAAAGGGAGCTGGGGATTTGGTACGATATATGTACACATTCGCTACCGGGGTCTAAGCGATGTCAGGCAGGGCAGCCGATCGAGGCTACGGCCTACCCCAACACCAAATCAAAGTCCTTCAAAAGAAGGCATCACGCTAACCCCATATAAACATGGGAAGAAGCACGTTAAAACGAAGAATATATATATATATATATATATATATATATATATATATATATATATATATATATATATATATATACATATATATATATATGACCATTTCACATTATATACAAAATCTGGTTACATAACGTTATTCATGAGTGATTATCAAATATGAAAACCCATTAGGATTAGAACATTATTCAAACGTTAGCCTACATAAGCATTAAACAAATTTGGCTAACTGCCTTGCTGGGCTTTATAGAAGCGAGTGCAGAGCCTCCTCATTCTTTATAATCAGATCACGTTAAAATTTCACACCACTTTCAAATTAAACGGAAACATCAACACACCATCGCTACGATGGTAATTCGACTTAATTTGTAGGAATTTCAAATTGGAACAAGAAGGCCCGAAACAAAGAGGGGCAGGTGGCACTTGGCCCCAGAAATACGTGTTGGACATTTCGGAGGTCGTTAACGAGACTAATGCTCATTACGAGACTTGTAAGAGTACCTCGACTGGGCCATCAAGTACCAATGTCCTCATTACAATTTCTCTCTCTCTCTCTCTCTCTCTCTCTCTCTCTCTCTCTCTCTCTCTCTCTCTCTCTCTCTCATTTATTACACCAAATGACTCATCCCGTTTTTTTATTGTGTCGGTTCTGTCAAATAAACTGAAAAAATTTGGCCTAACTGATTTATGTCTTGGATGTATAAATAGAAGGATACTCAAGTTATTTCAATTGACTCAACTCGATAGGAGCTATGCAAGGGAATAGAAGTAAAACTTGTTTCAATATATATACACACACACAAATAGGTTATATATATATATATATATATATATATATATATATATATATATATATATATATATATATATATATATATATATATATATATATATATATATATATATATATATAATCGATTAGTGTCCTCGTACCATTGACAACACAGTAATATATGAATGTGAGAAGATCCAGATGGCATGCATTGTTACGAGCAGTCATACAGCTCTAACCAGAGTGCCTTCATTCTGCATAATTATGTAAGGACCAGTCGTAGGATAGGTTGGCCTAGACGACGACAAGTCTAAATGTTTGGTTGACTGCCCGTAAACTATCACTGTTAAGCACATGAAAAAATAAACAACATAAAGTTAATTCTATTATACAGAAGCTCCCGATTCAATCATTCAAAAATTGACGCGCCCACTGGTTAATTCAGAAGTTTTTCTTGACAGTATGTCTTGACAACTCGGTGAAACGTATTACTTCTTTCACTTCTCATTTCTAATGACAAATACGTCCAAGACATCAATCAATTAAACCTTTTTCAATTTATTTGACAAAAATAACCTGGTAAAATAGTCGGACGAGTCATTTAGTTCTGTTGGCAAGAAAACTGATCTAAACAATGCTGGAGAGAGAGAGAGAGAGAGAGAGAGAGAGAGAGAGAGAGAGAGAGAGAGAGAGAGAGAGAGAGAGAGAGAGAGAGCCTATTCTGGTCTGTTACAAAAACCTTTTCAAGAAACTTGCTTATCATGGAATTCTATAACTGATTTAATTACCATAACCCTATTTCAGCAGCAGAAATGCTTTCCTATGAATAATAATAATAATAATAATAATAATAATAATAATAATAATAATAATAATAATAATAAAACCACCCAATCGAATACGATGACTGTGATGGACAATAATAATAATAATAATAATAATCCAAGAATGTACAAGAGCACTTGTTTAGATTCATTTCTCCAACGTTACTTCTGGACGTTAGTATTGTAATCATTGTCATTATTATTATTATTATTATTATTATATTATTATTATTATTAGTAGTAGTAGTAGTAGTAGTAGTAGTAGTAGTAGTAGTAGTAGTAGTAGTAGTAGTAGTAGTAGTAGTAGTAGTAGCAGCCCTGATTAACACTATCTTAGCATTAAAAACCTACGATGAGCCCATATGATTTTTTTACTGTGAAGCCAAAATTCATTAGATTATTAAACCCCTACCATAATTATAAACCCCTATTTCAATATACCTCTTATTTAATTCACAAGGCCATATAACACCAAAAGAAGTTAATACAACATTGATCCATACTTACGACGTTCGTGCTCAAAGGGAATTATATCCTACCTCATTTCTATACCACAAGGTAGCTTGAAAGAATGTTTTTTTCTCGGTCAAATATTAATCAACTCTTTGGAAAAATGAATACACAACACACCGGCATTTTACGGGACGTGGGCGAGGGGAAGGGAAAAGCAGTGTGTGCGTGTGTGTATTTATTTAATTATTTATTTATGCGCACATATGTACAGTATAAGATAAATATATATGTATATATATATACATATATATGTATGTATATGTATATATCCCTACATACTGAAAACCTGATTTTCCTTTTTTCTAATCAAGAATGCAACGCTTTGAAAGTGAGTCTTATTACAAATTAAAGCATAAAAGGTAAATTCTTAGCGACACATTTCCTTAAACCAGACTTTCATTCCTAAAGTA
>NC_089757.1:15486269-15558769 GCF_040412425.1 Macrobrachium rosenbergii
AGAGCATTTGTGATTTTGAATGTTTATATTTCTAAATTTTAAATTGTACTATCCATTTAAACCCTCCTCAGTAATATTCAAAAACACGACTCATTTTGTGTGTGTGTGTGTGTGTGTGTGTGTGTGTGTGTGTGTACTTTCGTTCTGTACTAGGCATAGTGCTCAGAGAAAGCAAATCTACCATTAATCTCCCTCTCGCCACGTTGCTGATTTCAGTTTCAACTTGAAAGGGCACTTAACAAAATAATCTCTCTCTCTCTCTCTCCCAACTAATTCACACTTATAAGATTTTTAAAAAATGGGTTTCACAGCAATGAGGTTTCGGATATGTGTATTTCACAAAGCAATACTCTGGAAAATCTCTATTCAAGCCCGACGGATCTTCAGGATTATTTGCTATTACTGGAATCTAAAGCAACTGTGAATGCTAAGTTTTTAACTACCTTTCTTCAACATCATTTAGTGTCATCATAAAAAAAATAACGCTAATTCCCCGGAGGCATTCTTCTAGAATGAAAATAATTAACTTTAAAGAAATTCTTATGAATGACAAATATGAAATCAATCAATTAATGCATTTTTTTATATATATATATATATATATATATATATATATATATATATATATATATATATATATATATATATATATATATATATACATACATACACATTCTCGGTGTTTGTGCACATTAATCCTTTCTCTCTGATTATAGCTGGTTCCAGATACACTCAAAACAACAGTAACTGCTAGGTTCTGGATGATTCAGCGGATGAATTTACGGATGAACCTCTGTGCAGAACACAAATTCTGATAGGAACTGTTAAATAAGGCCTATACCCTATATCTGACACCTTTAATTTCTTTGTTTCTCCAGCGAATTCCCACACATACAGCTATTCTCTTTGCCAAAAAAGGTTCTAATATAGGAACGACTATTTTAAACTGTTACTGGAAAAAAAGCTATTATATGAACCTCACTTTTTAAACAACATTCGGTAAATAATTATTATCTCAACCAAGTTGGTTATGTCTTTATTTCTGTCTGGCCGAAAAGGAGGAAGTTAACGCTAAAACACAATTTTACTAATTTTTTAAGATTCTCCTCTAGTTTCTTGGTGTTTGTAAAAACGTAAATGACGCTAGTCGTGCCCTTGTATTGAAAAAGGGGCGTAAATGGAGCTGGGATTTTAGGTAAAAATTCTAATTGCATTGGCAAATATTTGCACCCTTTTCATTTGGAAAAATGGCCACTGTCAACTGCAAGCGTAATTTTGGAATGCAAAAATCTTTTACAGGTTTTTTCAGTGAAACTGAAATACTTGTTTCCAATTACCATTATTTAAGATGAATATACTTAGCTCCTACTCATACAGAGCAGGTACTGGGAGATTTTGGATAATTTCCAGCACTTCTGGTAGAACACATCAATGAATTTTGATCGAATCCACACTGAGTAAAATTAAGTTTTTTTGTTTGACCTTTTAGTTCTGTGAAACCCCATAAAAATGTATTAACCCTGTCTTTCAGCCTCAAATGCTGCTGAAACTTACTAAATACATAAAGCATGTTTTCTAATTTCGTCGAAACAGAAAACCATGTAAGGCCTTTTTTTCTTCAACCATTAATCTTGTTGAAACCAACGTAAAAATATTATGAACACTCCCCATTATTTTAATTCTGTTAAAACAGTCGGGCAGATGAAAGTCGGAACTAAAAGCGAGAAACTTTAACACCAAAAGGAATTAACGAATGTTGTAATTATCACAGCCACCTTGAGAATCCTTCAGAAATAAAATAAAAGCAAAATAATAAAATCTCCGGGGCTGTCGACAGTAGAACATTTAAAGGGAAGACTCTGTTTAAGAGCTCTCTCTCTCTCTCTCTCTCTCTCTCTCTCTCTCTCTCTCTCTCTCTCTCTCTCTCTCTCTCTCTCACACCTTTGAAAAAGAAACGAGAAAATAAAACATTACTTCCAATTTGTTATTAAATCTGTAAAGCACTGAAATATCTTAATATGCAATTCCTCAGTCTCATCCGTTTTGTAGTCACTTTCGAAGTTACTTCAAAATGGTAACAGGCTTTAGTAGAAGAAAATGGGACCTGACTGAGGCTTGGATCCGTCAGAAATAAGAGAAAGAACGGAAATCTACGAATAAATGCATTCCTGAACACAAGCAAACTGCGTGAAAATATTAGTTTGAAATCAACGTTTTACCAAAGTCACCCTCTCCCCAAATACCTGTCTATCTTTATATTAATTTACATATACACACACTTATATATAGAGCGGATTGTACTTCAGGTAACTGCTTACGGCAATGGGTGTTCACTGACTTTCTTCATGTGTTTATGTGCAGCACATCAAATAACGGAAAAACACTTTAACGTTATAAGCTTGTGATCTGCAAGTCATCGACATCAGTAGTTGTAGCACCAAATAATTCACAATCAAACAATTAATCCCGTCACTGTCTTGCACCCTCTTAACCCAGCCATCGTGTGAACCCCTGAACGTCAGCAGGTGCGCGCGAATTCTTCAAGAGGTAGTCTGTCTATAGTCATCCAAACCTAACAACTAGTCCCCTGTGTAAGTTATTAGAACATTTGAAAAAACCCGTTCGGCATCCGATCAACGTTCTCAGAAACATTGTCACCCCGACGTCTTTAAAATGTAGTTCTATCTCATTTTCCAACTTGAGTGTCTTGCCAATGCAATTTCTAGTCTCCTCGTGCAGCGTTATAAAAACCCGTCTCCGGAATTCGCCAGGCGTCTGAAGGTGACCCTTCATTACGTTCCATATCGCCGCCTCCACAGACTACGGATATTCTTCGCTGTCTTGGTTGAAGATGGAGTTCACGAGGAATCATAAATGTTGAAAATGCCTTAAAAAACGGTTCTTTCACATTCACTTAAACATTAAAAGATAGTGAGTTCTCTTCGACGATTCGAGATACGAAACGTTTTCCTTGAGTATTCGAGTTACAAAACGTCCAGTTCGACTATTCGATGTCGGAAACGTTCTTCTCAATTTTTCATGTAAGCAAAACGATATTGTTTGTCAATTTTTCATGAAATAAGCATGTATATATATATATATATATATATATATATATATATATATATATATATATATATATATATATTATATATATATATATATATACATAATATATATATATATATATATATATATATATATATATATATATATATATATATATATATATATATATATATATATATATAAAACGTTCTATAAAAGATGTCACAAAATATCACGCTCTTCCAATATCCCAAAGGATCAATTAAATCGAAAGACACCACTCGACATTTCTTTATTTCAATGACGTCAAAATTTTTTATCCCAAAGGAATCACTCACTTGTCTTATCCTACCCAACAGCGCATTAATCCAAAGACATCATTCAGTGCTGCGTTATCCAGGTAACATCACAAAACTTTTATCCAAAAGACGTCACTCAAAATCTTGTTATCCAACTGAGGTCACTTAACACTATGTTATTCCAAAGAACACGCTGCAACAATTTTGTCAGCCATTAAAAATCACTCTGTAATTCGTTGCAAAACGTTATTCAGAGTTATCCCAAAAATATCAAGAAATTATCTGTTTACCCAGAGTCACTGAACATATTGCTCTTAAAATGATTGAGTATTTCGGTCTTCACCATAATAATCATCCATCTTTCAATGGCACAGTACTCCAGTTATCAAAGTATTCATCATGGAGAAACACTTAGCTATACAAAATAGTTTTGTTCGTCAAGATAACTAATACGGATGAGCACTTAACTCAATCAATTTATTTCCCACAGATTAGCACACATCAAAATATTTCTACTGGTTGACGCTATTCATCACATGGTCTTCCAATAAAAGCACTTCACTCATGAAAAGTAATTCTAATCGATTGGCTCTTTGGTCATCAAGCTGACTTCCACTGATAAGCATTTCCTCATCAATATGTCTCCTTTGGATTAGCAATTGTTCTCTTGCCTTCCTTATATCAGCACTTCCCTCAATCAATATATTTCCCATGGAACAGCAACTTGCTCATCAAATAGTCTTGCACTGATCAGCACTTTACTCAAGATATTTTCCTGGAACAGCAAATCACTCATCAATATATTTTCCATGGATTAGACCTTAACTCATCAATACATTATTCTTGGATCAGCACTCCACTCATCAATATATTATCCATGGATTAGTAATTAACTCATCAATATATTTTCCCTGGATTAGTACTACCTTCAACATGGTATTTCCCATCTTGTTAAATAGATTCATACTTTATTTTTAAGGCCTGCTACACGAAACTTCATAGTTAATCTCACTCCAAGACTTTAAAAGTGATTTTTCTTCACAAGACGTTCGATACCAAACCGTTTCCCTGGATTTCTCAGCCACATAAAAAAATGCCCTTGATGTTCTTCTTTCCTTTACAAAAATATGAGCATATACACACCCGCAAATCTCTTAAGAGAAAAAGTGGCTCCCTCTGCTTCTCTTTTTAATGGGGACAATCCTCACCATCCCATTAATTACTGAAACGAGATTCACGGGAAATTAACTATATATATGTATATATATATATGTGTGTGTGTGTGATATACATATATTTTATATATAATTATATATATGTATATATAAATATACATTACTCTTTAACGAACATGATTTCACCTTACCATCTCACCAACATACGTACACACAAACTTACACCTTAAAGGGAATCACTCCTAATCCTAAAGGTTTTCGCTTAACTATCACATTTTCATTATTTTCTTTATCTTACATGGAAAAAAGTCTCTCGACAACGAGAGCATCGATATAGCTCCTCGACCCTTGAAAAACTAAAAGCAGATGACGCGAATGTTTGCATTATTTGCATCGAACGTGGAAATCCAACACTCCATGAGGATTAACAAATGGCAGCCATTATGTGTAAATATGACATTCCATTTTCACTTCTTGTGCGATAAGAATACACTTTACGAATAACAGGTTTTTGTTCATGAAGGAATTTAAGCACAAATAAATAAAAAGTACCTTAGTATCACCTTTAAGATGTTTAAAGTTGATATTTCCGATCGAAAAATCCCGTGATTCAGATAAGGTTATCCAGTCATTTCCCAATCAAATGGAAATAATCATATTTTACAATCGAACCAAGCAATAAGTAATGAGTTTTTCTATGTGCAGTTCCTATATTCCTAAAATGTCTACTCGTATATCACTGAAAATTTCTACTTCCAGTCGAAAACTCCTATGATACAAATTAGACCATTAGTCATTTTCTAAATTTTGGGGAACTAGTTACGATAAAATAATACGTTTCAATATTAGTTTCAACACTGTAACATCAAATATCAACTTGCGTAGCATTCAGTTGCACAGCTATTTAAAAGCTTTCTCGATGTAACTTCCCCCAAAATACAATTTCTTTCTTTTCTAAGTACCTGATGTTACAGTAACAAACATAAACTTCTGATTTAAATTACCCTCTTTCTCGATGACGTATCCATTTTCCAAATACAAATGATTTTCCTCACGAATCGTTAGCCTTATTTCCCAAAGTTCATTATTCCCTTTGCTTGTTGCTATGTACAATAAATTACAAAATCCCATGATAAAATCCTAAATACATCTCGTTTGAAGCTATGAAAGTTTAATCAAAAGTAGCGATAAATAATAGCCAGTATCTATTAAATCATACAAATATCAGCTAGGGTTCTGACTAAATCCAATTCACCCCTTTTGACTTAATCAAAACTCGTCACAGATTCCCATCTAACCCAGCAGCTCTCTCCTCAACATACCAGAATCCAGGGTCTCTCTCAACCCCCACCCCCATCCCGCCCCACAACCCCCATCCACATGAAACATCTCTTCCAGCAGCCACCAGCCCACCCCCTCAATTCCCTACCCCACCTATCCCCAAATCCACCCACTCACTCGCCCCTCAGGGGCATCGTATAACCCTCCTCGCTAGCACCCACCTGCTAGCTAGCTGATTCCAATCCCCTGCGTGTCAACCCAATTCTTTTGTTTCAATTCCTCTTGTTTTTCTTTCGACACAAACGTTTTTTGTTGGTCAAAATGAACTTTTCACTTCACGTGCTTCCTGTTTTGAACTTTTCTAATCACAAACGACTTCAACAGGATTCGTTGGCTAGACAAATCCAGCTCAATATGTTATTTACAAGAGTCACATTTCCATCGGTAGACTTTTTCCAGTAAACAAAACGTTATCACGGACCATTGTTGTTCTCTTCATGGTACAATGCGCACAAAACTATCAAATGTTTTTAGCAAGGAATAAATTTTGCTAAGTAAGCCGCTATGCATCTCAAAGCTGTCTAATTATATACATTCTAACATACCTACAGCTCATCTCATATAATGCGTTAATATTACTATTTCATGCATTTCAACTTTTACCAAAATATTCTCTCGTTTTAAAAGAGAATACAGCCGCAATAAGGATATAAATAAGCTCTTCACTAGAACCACGTGCTTTTAATAGCTAAAGCTGATACATGCTCTCAAAATTACTTTATTATTCTTTTTTTTTTTATCAAGACAGCCGTCAGGCAATCTTTCTTCTCCAGGAGAGAAGAAGAACTTCAACTGGACTCTAGCTCAAGGTCTAGAGCTGATTGGGCAAAACCGCTTCCATGCTCAGTATACTCAGGCCTAATATCTATTGGCAGAAGAGAATGGATAAAAGGAAAAGGTCAGGTTGACCAAGAGGCGAAATTCGAGAAAATAAACGAAAAGCCAAATGCAGCTAAAAAACAAAAGAGCGTAAACTAGGCCTATTTTTCTCTTCAACAGGTCTAGGTGGGGGAGAGGGAAGGCTTTGAAATCAATTCACAGACAGACATGCAGGGCAAAGAGCCAGAAAATATACCGAAGAGTCACTGTCGGGGAAAAAGATGAGTTGGAGGAGTAGTAATGATATAGTAGGACGAAGAACACAACCCAACAGACACACACAGACCCCAGGCACGAGTTTACTCTCGTCCCTTCCGAAAGACACGGCTTGCCTGATGCGTGACGACTGCCCAAATCGTACCTCAATCCCCGCAGTTCAATGCCATGGAAGGCTGACATGGATTCGGGGTAGATTTTCGTTTTGAGGCAATGTCATACACCATGTGTGCCTACTTTTGCATAAATATTTCGCTCAAAAAGGTAAGTATTTGATCAGTTTTGTTCCCAAGATAGAGAAATCTCGTCACAAGTGGCAGGATTGAGCGCGTGCGTCTAGCTGCGGCAGCCACACTGAGAGAGAGAGAGAGAGAGAGAGAGAGAGAGAGAGAGAGAGAGAGAGAGAGAGAGATGGGGTGGGGGCGGAGAGAAATCTAAGGGAGTGAAAAGGAAAATAACTGGAATGAATAATATATATGTTACATATTCTGACAGTCCCAATTACACGCTAAACATAAACAGACCGACCGACACGCCAGCTCCCACAGAGAGTGAAAGGACGAGAGAGCACTGGAAGTATAAACGGAAAACCGGATAAGGCAGGATAAAAGAAAAATCTTTTCCCCATCCGAAAAAGGTATATGTATTCATTGCCAATGAATTCCCCTCACAAGAGAATGATGCTGCGATGAACACGATCAAAGGGATGCGGGCGTGAGAAAATACCCTCCCACCCCACTAAAATAAAATAAAAAAAAAAAACTGATCAAAAGCCAATGAATAAACTATGCTAATCAGTAATTGCCTTTACAAACCTGGCTTCGGTCGAGAACCTTCCAAAGACGGAGTCTTGTCACGAGCAACAAATGTGTCTTGACCCGGAATGATGGTGATGGGGAAGGTCTGGGGCTTTTCCGAGGACCTGTTGGTTTCTGGCGCCTGCTCTCGGTACCGAGGATTGTCTTTGGGTGACCGCCTATGACTGGCAGGCAGGAATATATTCCCGAAACTGACAGCCTCTTGATGGGTGGAAGTAGGTAACTTGTGGGGCTGGTCAGTTCGTGGCTGGGTGACCGCCTATGATACCCAGAAGTGACTGCGATCGAATGATCTCTGTGTTGCTTGGGCATAGCGCTGAAAACTTCGTCTTAACAATGCTGAAAAGCTTGGAAAACTTGCCCCAGGTCTCTGGAGCTTGGCGTGGGTTGCTATGGGCCAAAATGAGGGCTGAAATGGTAGCCGAGTTAGTGAATCCGTTTCAGGTGATGCTTTCACTAGCATCCATGAATACTAGCATTAATATGAACACTAGTATTTCCATGAATACTAGCATTCATATGAACACTAGTGTTTCCATGAACACTAGCATTGATATGAATACTGACCGATACACTGGTTGCATGATAGAATGTTTCAAATAGCGATAAAAATAACTAACATCTTTCCTTCCTTCCTTAATCTAGCATCGTCTCACCTCAGTTGACGGGCATCCGTGTACATAATTCATTGTTTAGATCCATAAAGCCGTAATGGGTTTAGCAGAACGTATTCACATTACTTTATTCAAGTCCGAGATCCGAAGATTAAATATAATATATATATATATATATATATATATATATATATATATATATATATACTGTATATATATATATATATATATATATATATATATTTAATGTGTGGCTATTAAAACTAGTGTCACAAGTAAAAAATATTATACGCATGAAACACACACACACATATATACTGTATATATATATATATATATATATATATATATATATATATATATATATATATATATATATATATATATATGTACATACTTATATACATAAATATATATACTGTATATAAATATATTTATATATATATATATATATATATATATATATATATATATATATATATATATATATATATATATATATATATATATATATATACATTTCGGATAAAGATACGACACAAAATAACAACCAGAAGCATACACACCCAGCGAGAAATAACAAATATAACGCCCTCCCACCCGCCACCTTGCCCCCCAACACCGTACTCAGTCCTAAAAAAACGAAACAAAAAAGGACCTCATTGAAACCCAATAAATCAACTACGTTGCAAGTGACTGCCCAACCAAACCTGGCTTCATTTTATAACCCGAGGGCTCGTCTTCGTTCCATCGGCTTTCAGCCTTATTAAGACTCGCTACCTATACGTATCTCCTGCTATATTCGCTCACGGGTCTGATTATGGAACAATACCGACTGTTATCACTTACTCTCTTCGTTTATAGGCCTCATTTTTACATTTCCTAAACTCCACTTTTTACTCTATTCGCTTGCCGCCCCAATCATGACTGCCGAAGTTATCGTTACTCCTATTGTCTACGAAGCCCCATTAAAACGAGTTATGTTTATCTGAGACTGCCAAGTTTTATTGTAAGTTTCAGGATGTTGGATTTCACAAGGAAAACTGATTCATAGTGAGTTTCGTGAGTAGGAACACGTGGTCAGATTTTGAGACAGATCTAATCAGCATTGGCAGATGTTTGCATTTTCATAACTCTTCTTTTGACTTTGTTGCTGTAACTTCAGAACCAGCTGATTTAAATGGCACCCAACTAATACAACAAATATCACATTGTGAAAAAGTGACTGTGAAATTTATTAATAAACCTCAAAATAAACGTTTCCAGGACAACAATGTTGTTGTCAGGTAGTACAGAGTAACGATCTTCTTCTGTCACTGTTTTAGCTCTGTAATGTTTGTCCATACTTAGTTATTTTCATGTACAAATGGATGAAAGAGAAGCAAGAAGCTTTAAATTGCAATAAAAAAAAAAAGAAGGAATGATATGAATGAAACCAGAGGGTCAGAAAACACTATGGGGCTCGTGAAGAAGAAGCAAGGGGTGCTAGGCACCTTAACTTGAGCACACACCATGAGTGACAATTCCCGATGGAGCCATATATTTACTTCAAAATTTACAAAAATAAAAAATAGCCCAACAGGAGTTCAAAAAATTCACGGCAAGGTATAAAAACTGAGACAAGTTCCTAACAGCCATTTCGGCGAATTCTACCTTGCCAGACGAGACTCTTTCCTGTCGCAAATCAGTCTAATGGTTTGATGGACTTCCTGCAATAGTTGTGTATTAAACATCTGACCACGCCCTGCCAGGTTTGCAATCAGTTCCTCTGCACCAACACAACTTAAAGATGATGATGAAGAAATAGCAACGTTGTTTTGAAAACACTTAAACATAATGTGTTTCTGCAACCTAAAAATGTGCTGATATGAAGAAGTGCAAAACAACAAATGCATATCTGATGCTAATGGATATGAAACAACTAATACGATGCTTAAGAAAATATTTTTTTACTTAAGCGAGTTACGAATGATCAGGGCCACGTATTGTAACTCACGTAGGCTAGTGCTCGATGTGACCTTTCCTAATAAAATGCAATTAGTCGGAGTTCCAACTTTATTCTTTAGCATAAAGATACTCACAACTAATAACTAAATAAAGACTACCACTAGGTCTTCCCGCTCGTCATGAACACTAAACAATCCATTGCAAGGTAAGTGCGTTAAAAGTATTGGCCGCAGTTTGGAGTAATTCTGGCTGCAACGTAGAGTAACCAGTGCATAATAAGGTAGCTGTACCACGGTTATTATAAACAATAACCACTACATAATAATAATAACAGATTAGTTATTAACGCAAATAATCGTCACCATTTACGATAAAAAAAAATTATCAAAACAGTAACGATAGCATGGCTAATGTGTCACACGAAAACGGGAACAAACTGGAGAATGAGACCTATGGCCATCTAAAAAGATAATATTCAGTAACTAGAAGAAACCATTACATGTCAGGAAAGCTACTATGGGTCATAATGCGGAATAGAAAGTCAGCAAAGCGATTGAGTGAATGTCTATAATTCCATACACCACAACGTCATTTATACACAGGTAAAAAGGAAAGGATTGCAATATCGTTTAACTACAGCAATAGGAAACGGATCGTTGGATGAACTCGAAGAAGGCTAATATTTGTCGAAAGAAAAGCTTCTTCTGTACACTTATCAATTAGGGAAATTCAGCGGAAGATAACAAAGCGTTTACTCGGGAAGATATTCGCAGAATCAAACTAGAAGGAACTCGAAGATCCCATAATTCTATCAATGCAAAAAGTTATCATAATCTTACATAATTCTATCAGTGCAAAAAGTTGTCATAATATTGGCCTGCCTAATTCCATCAATGCAGAAAGTGATCATAATCTTACCTAATTCCATCAGTGCAAAATGTGATCATACTCTTACCTAATTCCATCAATGCAAAAGTGATCATACTCTTGCCTAATTCCATCAATGCAAAAAGTGATCATAATCTTACCTAATTCCATCAATGCAAAAAGTGATCATAATCTTACCTAATTCCATCAATGCAAAAAGTGATCATAATCTCACCTAATTCCACCAATGCAAAAAGTGATCATACTCTTACCCACTTCCATGAATGCAAAGTTATAATAATCTTACCTAATATCAATAATCATAATCCCTAATCCCATCAATGCAAAAAGTGATCATAATCTTACCTAATCCCATCAATGCAAAAAGTGATCATAATCTTACCATGTAAAATGTAATATAAATCTGTAATTTCAATCTGTGTGTAACACATATAGGCTACGTGATACCGACTCCATAATATGGACTAGACTAGCTGTTGTCCAGCCCGTCGTTAGCCCTTCCTAACACCCTTGTTTGGGTTTCGAGATGGAACGTAAAATCCGAAGGATCGGGACCTGCTTTCTCGCGTCACTCTTATATTACCATTTCTGGCGGCATGGGTATACTATCTATAATAATAATATCAATAATAATGATATACGATTGCTAGCTCTTACGACTCATGTGAAAATTTAACTGTTTGCTCTCTGGTCCTTCACCTACCCCCCCCTCCACAAGTTTTCCTCGACAACGGTCATATGCTTTTGAAATATGCCTTACAGACATCCAAACAAACTAACTCACTTGCAAGGCTCTATGCCAAGAACAGTAACGGTAAGTGATCTCAATCCATTAATGTATTTATCATCAGTATACAATAAAACTAACTGCCATGCAATAAAAAAACCGACTTTAAAACACAAGTACGTAATTATTATTTAAGATACTATTTCTTGTGCAGCCATATCAGTCCTGGAATGGCTTTTCCCATATACGCTTTAAAATCTCCTTAGCTCTACAGTCTACATTATTAACTACCGACGTCCACATAGCCTAGCTGAACTCTGGGCAAAATCCTCATCCGTTAAGAGTCCCGCCTTCATTAAAGTTCGAAAAACTTTTCCTGTGACGCCATCAAAAGATAAAATATAAGAAAAAAAATTGCAAAAATAGTTGGGAGAGTTTTCTTGCCCGCAAATCCATACGAAAAAAAGTGGAAAAGGTCTTTCAACGCTCCGAGCTAAAATGTTATCATCATTTGCGAAGTGCATAGCCTATAATGAAACAAAGGCCATCATGAACTTGCCTTGAAAAATACATATATTATGAATAAATGATTCTCGATGTATGTTTAACAAAAATCATGCAAAGATAATGAAAGAACTGGTGCTACAATGTACTTGTAATCAAGTGAACAAAAACACAGAACTGTTGATGGCAATGGTGAACTGGCTCAGGCGCCGCCCCCTCCCCTCCAACCCAACCCCTGCCCCGGTTCGAAAACATTGGTAATGATTGCCATCTTTGTGTAAGTCTTACATTGTCATATCCGAGGTAATTCAGTGGCCAAGAAAAGCAGCCATATTACAGTCGATGATCATACCATTTGGAAGGAAGCGATGCTGACTTTTTCGCTCACAAGCAGTGTTCAAATTATTTAGTTTTAGGAGAATGATCCACAGTCTGGGTCAACATTCCGTACATGGCTTGTGCGTTTTTGTTGCTTACATTACCAGTCTCAGTTTAATTAATTAAAATCAATTACCTTACTTCGTGCATTTTCACTGATAAGTTAGTTCTAAATATATATTATCTACATATTCGCTCTTCACTTACGTTTGATGTCTGCTTCGATCGTTTTTTATATTATATTCTACAGGCTACATTTCTTTATATATTATATAATATTGCTGCTATGTGCTTTTTATACATACGTACATACAGTAGATACACAAAAATTTACACATATAAATATATATATATAGGCTACAACATATTTAAATATATATATATATATAATATATTATATATATATATATATATATATATATATGAAATGTGTATGTATATATAAACAAAAAAACAGGTCATTCACGGTATATTTCATTATGATACGAATATTCCTTGGATTTCGAACACTGCAATATCAGATTTGGTATGGCAAATTAATTCACCAGCGTGCCATTTTTTCCAGTCGTATTGGATCTGAAGCTAAGCCACACAATATTTTATATGAAATATCATTTCCAGATTCCAAATGATATTTTAATGCTGCAGTGACTGGGAAGTGCTACGAGAGAATTTTACTGCAATTTACTGTAAGACAATGAAAACAAGTAGGCCCAGAAACCACTCTTCCTCAATAGAAGTTACATTCCAATCTCGCCACCAATCAAATCACTAACTGCACGTCTGACCGCCCAGGCCCGGCTCACCTCCTTGGATGTAATGAAATCACGAAGCAGTGGCAGTAATTGTGATATACCTCCCATATCTTGCCCAATTCTGTTTTGCATTTCTCCTTTTGCATATCCCTCTCTTCATTTTTAGTGATATCACACTTCGATTTGTGTGTCACCTTTGACACAGATGCAAATTTGTCTTCTATCATTTTCTCCAAGCACACTTGTCCACAAGACACCTTTACATTCTCAGGATCCTAATTCCCTGACTCCCTTAGTTAACTAGAGATTGGAGAAGCGGCTCTTTTTACCCTTGCTAATCACCCAGAGAGGCCAAAACCTTCACTGTTATTTTGACAGGTGGAGGAGAATGCACGACTGAGAGTTATGAAACCATAAAAACTCCGCTGTAATACCAGTATGGGAATCCAGTACTATTCAGTATAATAGCCCTAAACAAGGCGTAAGCATTGAAGTTCACACCAAAGGATCTCCTTCCTCTAACGAGGTACATCGGCGGATGACCAAATGCAATCTTTTCAAACAGTGGGATTTTCCGTGTTCATTGCATAGCTGCAGCATCACCATCTAGGAAGAGGATAAGCTTTCAGAGCACCAGCGACTGTTGCAATTCGCCTTGCAGCAATCAGGCCACTGATATAAACTCTTATGAATTGAACTGAATTGAATATGGAATTTAGGCCAAAGGCCAAACACTGGGACCTGTAATATTCAGCGCTGAAATGGAAATTGACAGTAAAAGGTTTGAAAGGTGTAACAGGAGGAAAAACCTCGCAGTTGCAGTGTGAATCAATTGTTAGGAGTGGGTGGAAAGTAAGATGGAAAGAGGACATGAAAGGAGGTACAGCAAAAAGGAACGAAGGGGTTGCAGCTAGGGGCCGAAGTAATGCCTACAGTGCACCGCATGAGCTGCACTGACGGCACTGCCTTAGGCCCCTAGCTGCAACCCCCTCGTTCCTTTTACTGTACCTCCTTTCATGTCCTCTTCCATCTTACTTTCCACCCACTCCTAACAACTGATTCATACTGCAACTGCGAGGTTTTCCTCCTGTTACACCTTTCAAGCCTTTACCACAGGCATTTTTTCATATTTATTTTATGATTGTTACAGATCACATACACTAGCCCAATATTTTTCCACCTCCTTCTGTTTTTGATTTTGCATATTTTACCATTCCTGTATATGCAATTAACTTGCTTTTGGTTTTCCCAGACCCAAATTATTATTATTATTATTAATCACCAGTTGCCCATTGCATTTGATATAGGAGTAGGCAAGATAAATGCCCATTGCATTTGATATAGGGGTAGGCAAGATAAAAATGGAGTTTCTGCATCAACGATAATGATTAAAATACTTATAACACATGACAATCATTGGGAAACATATAGTTTGTGGAAGTGGCAAGAAATGAATATATCATATGACTACCAAATCCAGTTACCTCTCTATTTATTAATAAATACATCAAAATAGTAAGGTCTTTTGATGTGTTAGAATATTCACATGACAATACACCCATTAACTTGTTGCTACACTGTTTTTATTCAATTCTGCGATTTTAAAACCTTTAACTGTTCTACAACCTTTTTTCCCAAAACATTTTTATTAGTTTGAGAATAAGCTAGAACAATACTTCCAAAAAACATGAGTGGTGCCAGTTCAATTTCAGTTTTACAAAGGATTTAAATATATTGTAACAAAAGAATGGTTAAAACAACCGTGTATTTATTCTTTTAACTATATGCCAGTGTATTAACTCAATAGTATAAAACTGGAGCACTTGACCTATTTTGTAAGCAAGTCATATGGTAACGTCATTTCTAATAAATTCTGCTGCTTAACATCAGCTGTCAGGGTAACAGGGCAAACAGAATTTCATTTACTTATCATACTTTTAATGAGGCCTACTACAATCCAGTGACACCTTACTTGTATATGTGGTTATGCTGTCCAACTATGCAAGGCTATTTTGATCAGTCTTGTCCTTGGTTATGCTATTTCAGTGCACTAGATTATTAAGTCAGCCTTGTACTAAGTTATGCAGTTCTAACTAAAACTTAGGTAAAAAATAAAAGACATAATTATGGCAAAAATAACACGCTGACCCAAAAAAAAAAAAAAATTCTTGGTTTAAATGAAATGAAAGGACCTTATGAGTTTACCCAAAAATAAACATGGGCACTGAACAACACGTTCTTCAAGTAAGCTATCCACATCAGAAAAACTTAAAACAGACACAATGCTGAAAAAACATGGTAGTACAGTGTATGTTTTAAGACTTCCTTATTTTGAGGGTCATCTGTAATTGGGCCTATCCAAACACTGGCAATTTTGTGGGTGTTACCTCAAATCCAACTTCGATTAACCTTCAGGTCTTTCAAAAAATATCAGAACAAAACTAGAGTAAAAACGAAACCTTTTTCCGACCAAGTCTTTGGCAAACTACTTGACTGCTCATGGTCGTTTCGACCAAAAAATGAAATCGTTTCTGCTACACTTAACTTGCAACATTCTTACAATGGTTATTTATAATATTTGGATTTTTTTATAAAGTAACTGTTTTTACCTTATCCTTTCCATATTTGCTATGCTTGGAAAAAAGAGCCCCACGTTGATTAAGCGAGGGAAAGGCTACTTGTAATTCTTACACAAATAGTAAAAGTGATAAGTTCATCCCTTGTACATT
Source organism: Macrobrachium rosenbergii (assembly GCF_040412425.1). Taxonomy (NCBI): domain Eukaryota; kingdom Metazoa; phylum Arthropoda; class Malacostraca; order Decapoda; family Palaemonidae; genus Macrobrachium; species Macrobrachium rosenbergii. The sequence goes on from NC_089757.1 coordinate 15,502,588, forward strand.
TCTTACACATATTACAGTACAGATGCAGAACGGAGGGCATGTGTTGTTGGAAGAAGAAATCAGAACAGAAACGGCTATGGTATTTTACATTTAGGTTATTTGGATAAGAAACGGAAAAGGAACACTATGGAAGAACACACCCTGACCTGTCATTGTGCTATGGAAACTTATTCCGGTTCAATCAAACATATGCATTGTTCTTGGCTTTGTACTCAGTTCAGATGAAATTATTCTCAAAAGCATATTTCAACAGGGATACATCCTAACCTACCCTTCCCTTTACCTAACCTATCCTAGGGCATTGTGCCCTGATCTGGCTAGCATTTTCTTCCTCCTGTATTCCACCAAGCATAAAAGCGCAAATTGCTTAAAAACAGGTCAAACATATTTGAACAGCAATGCACCCTAAACTAACCTATCCTAAGGTGCTGTGCCCTGACTTGGCTGGAACCCCAAGGGAAGCAGTGTCTACAGAAATGTGTCTTTGAGGAAATTCTAGGTCACCTGAGATGGAAGCCACAGCTAATGCATGTGTTTGAATGATCTGCCAGCAACCTGTAACCTTGGCGATCAGTAAGCCATCTAACTTCCATAAAAAGACCCAGGAACAGAGCAGTCTGTGGCTTGCATCTACAGCAATTAATCATGGGTCATATTAAAAACAAAAAAGAAAATATAAAGCAAAGCGTCTGACTGAATAATTGATCAACTATTATTATTTTTGGAGGTTTTAAGGCATGCTGTGCAGATTTAATTTTAAACCAATAGTTGATTGGAGGATTGCAATCAACAAATGTAGCCACTGCATGCTGTTCTATATGCTACCCCAAGGTACACCCCATATACTTGTACTCAAAGGTTACAGGAAAATCATCAATGCTAACAGCCATTTAAATTTATGAATTCAAAATACATACGGTATACCAATATGACCCATCCAAAATAATGGCTGCAATGGTTTATGGATGAAACGTCTCAAAAGCCAACCCACTCCATGTGTTTAGGTTAGATTCAAGGGTAAACTTTAGCTGGTATCCTGTAGTTGAAAATATGACTAAGTTTTATAATGTCTTGAAAGTTTCTGGTGTTCATTTTGTTAAAATAATTAGTTTTAGAGATGCCGGACCTCCTTATACATATACAATTATGGGACACCCCAGAATGAAACCCGTATGAATGAAATACAGGAATGTATTCTAAACTAACCTAATCTAGGACAATGGGTCCTTACCTGCCAGGGAGGATACAATATATCAATATAAATAATAGGGTTGCAACCTAACCTAACCTAACTTAGGAAACTGGTTCCTTGGCTGATTTGGGGGTGTGTTCGCCTTGATGAAATATATCCTTATATAATGTGAGGCTTGACGCTATTTTAACATTACTGATTTGCTACCTAATTAAACATCAGAAAAATTTGAATGAAATTTTGACAAAGCCAAAATAATCTAAGGAACAAGAGGTACAAGTCTGTACAAAAACCATGACTAAGAAATGAATTCAGTTAACTCAAGCACGGCCTGAATTCCAACATCCCACTTGACTGGTAAAAGGATTTCAGGGTTCAGCATTGTGCACATACCCAAATTTCCAGATGTAGGCTAAATATCAATAAACATTCAAAACATACTTGCCATCCATAACCACAATGGACTTGGACAAAAAAAAAAAAAAAAAAGTCTCATCAGGCCCCCACCTGCAAGCATATCAAAACAAAAGACTTTGGGATGGGAAAGTCCAAGTGAGTAACAATACCAGCAAATTCACTATAAACTAGAGCTTGTTTTTTTGTAATAGGCATAACACAGAGACTTAACAAAGCTAATTCAACTTCAATATTGTGAACTGGTACTAAATTCATAAAATACAGATTTAGCTCAGTTCAAGATCTATGACAAATACTGTGGGGTGTACGGTTGCAGCTCCATGTCTAGAACCACAGCACTGGTTAGGTAGGGGATGGTGCCTGTGGTTGTGTTGGGGTAGAACCAGTAAGCTAATATTCACTGTAAATTAAACCATTGCCTATCAGATGGAAGACTATAAAAAGCATCTCTGTTGGTGTAGACGAGTCCATAGGCCCAAATCAGGCCCTTGGTCCCCTTATCCCCCTGGCTTCAAAATCCTTCAACAATTACGTGTCAACATAGGCTATTAGCTTAACACTAACCATCAGGTAATTATAAAGAAGACGACCAAACTTAGATTTTCGTTTATTAATATGATTTTTTCCTTCGACACTGCTGAAAATGGTGTATATAAAGCAGTACAGTTGGGGTAACCCGAGAAATGTTTTAAAGTTCACCCTCCAGGGGCTTGTACTCAACATGGCGAAGCTCCTCGGGACGCCGTACTATGTACCAGCCCCTCAAAGATGAGAGTAAAAATCCAAACAAAAAACGGTCAATTTCTTTTTACCTCGGTACACTTATTCAATTTTCTCACTTGTACTGTACTATATACAACCTTTTCTATATTCTTCAGCCAAAAAATTACATTAACAAGCGATACCTTCGAGAGGCCGTCTCATCGACAATGATCGCTACCTACTAATTAAAACAAACCTACTGTGTGGTGGCGTTCTGGTTAGGCCAAACTTGACTCCTAGCCTTCCCATATATTTTTTTGGAGCGTTTACTAATTTGCTTTACATCAGTAGGTCTATACATAAGCGAGTGATTGGTACCGCAGAATTCACAAACTTATCAATGAAAATTAGGCGCAACTTCACAGGCTAAATTTTTCTTACTGATGTAAGAAAAATTCTCTGTAGCCTGAAGACATTTTTTTTCTCCGGAATTTTGTATTCATGCGTAAGTTTGTCAATATTTGTGTCTCATCACAACATAACGTTATTTTGGCAAATCAAAGATAATCATGCTCCTTGTATACATATATTAATCTGAAGAAATTATTGACAGAGGCAGAAGAGAGTTCTACATCATTTAACACTCAAGCCAATCCCAAGCCCGATTAAAAGGGTTAACGTCTCTAATTGAAGAAAAATAGTTATTAAAACTTACAACGTAACTGATGCGAACTACAATGGACAAGGATGAGCCCACGAGCTGTTGCAAGATTAAATAATGTACAGTGGTCATCCTTAACATCTGTCACTACACACAATCACAAAAACAACTGACGTTTTTTGTTGATGCCGACGTAGCGAAACAAAACATATGATGCAACTTGGATGCGGACAATAAATAATCCCATCCATTTACATTGGCACTTACAAAAAGTAATTAAAACTCATGCTAAACCTTCTGGAAGTTCGCCTTGAAAAACGAATGAGTAAAACGAACTTTTAAAACACCTTAGGTTTACCAAACACAGTTCCAGTATTTGCCAGTACTACAGTAACTCACCTGTTTGACTACTTGGTAAACAAAGTCTTCTCTATGGATTACTAGCGCTGAATCCATATTCTATAATGTTAAGAAAAAAATACTAATACTATAGTCAGTGACAGCGATTTGCAAAGCAAGCAAAGTTGTATTCAAACTGTTTTATATGCTCGCCGACAGTACAGGATAAAAATGAAAATAAAATTCGTTATCTTCCTCCTGCAGTACTTATCACACTAAGTTAAAATTAAAACAACAGTAGCCTACTTTTTGAAATAATAGATAAAGAGGCACCATTAATTACCATGAGATAAAATATATGTAAATCACTTTTATTTTCAAACTTATTTAAAGGATTCCTTCCTGTTTTGCAACTAGATTATTTTGATTGTACCATTTTAGATATCTTGAATCTTTTTTTTTTTTTTTTTTTCACTTTAGTAAACATTGCTACAAACACTATGCTCCTGTCTAATTTCTGTGGTTCCATGGATACGGTTTTCACCTTAATTGTTAGGTACTCCCGAATTTCTGGAAAATACCTAATGTACCCTAATCTAAGGGAAGACAGTTGCAACAGAGAAACGATTAGTCAAAAATGCCAGCTGCAACGTAACAAACAGAGAAATAATTTTTCCTATCGTATAAGGAGTGGTAAAGCTAATGAACGCTTTTTAATATGCATTATTCCTCCTCTTGCAATAGACATTTGCTCATCCATCATCGTCTCTCGGCAATTACTTTTCAGTCACGACATATAAGTCCTTAAACGTTGCTCAGCAGCAGCCACTGACCACTGCTCAACGTATAGTTATCGTTGGTAAACCAACCATTTCTCCTTTAATCTTTATTAGCCATTATTAATCTACAATAAATACTCATTTGCATCCATTATTGATCCTCAACCAATGCTCATTTACATTCACTGTTTATTCACATCCATCATCAACCATTCTTCATCCACATCAACTGTTAACCCACAACTGTTTTTAATGAGAGACCCGAGCTGATACCACCCAACCACTTCTACTTATTCTCACTCACTCACTGCCATCTAAGCATTCAAGAAAAAAAAAAAAGGAAGAAGTATCAGAAACCAAAAGCGGATCCATCACTGCTGAAGGAGATGCCACATTGTAACGGATCCCTGAGTTTTGAGGGCAAGACCCCAGTGCGAAAGCGTGATGGAAGTGTTGTAGTCGGGGGGAGGGTCCTGTGACGCTTGTTGCTCGGGAGACGTGCCCAAGTAGAGGAAGGGCCCTAATTGGATTCGTCCTATGACATCTTCATTCGTCCACTTAGATGTGTACAGCACCTGAAGATAAATCCCAGGGTTTACTGACTCTTGCCTGTCTAAGCATGAAAACAAATCCTGCTTCATCAATTGATCACTATATGAAAATGTCCACCCATTAATCTTTTATTTATACTACCTGAAGTTGACGAAAGCTTTCGCTGAAGTACTTTGATCTTTTCTCGATGGTTCTTTCCTTGTATACTCGAAGGTGCATTGAGAATGAAAACATTTATGCAACTGTAAATCATATTATCACTATTTTCGCTGTTGCAAAAGCTAAGAACTACCTCTCATTTAATGCGGCATTAAACAAGGGGTATACCGTCTATTTTCCCGTAGAGTGTTTCTCTTGGATTACACTTGAATAATGACTTCTAATAAACCTGTAAACTGATAATCTGTAAGGAATTAATATTAAATAAATACCAATAAATCCACTGAAAATGACATACAATACTGGAGCATCTCTTAATAAAAATGTTATTAAATAAATACCAATAAATCCACTGAAAATGACATACAATACTGGAGCATCTCTTAATAAAAATGTTGAAAATGACATACAATACTGGAGCATCTCTTAATAAAAAATGTTAGCCCAAACACTGTATCTGTATTTTACACCTTGATGATTCAAGTTCTGACTATTGCTTATACTTCTGTATCAAAGAATAATACATTTGAGAGAAACAACTTTGATTATGCATCCCGGTTAAAAAAGCAAGTCCTAGTAGCTACTATTATAATACTGTTTTACCCTTGGCATTTTGCACCTTGTTAATGAGCTCCAGTAAACCAAGTAACATAATGCAAATACTATTTATACTGCAATAACTACGGATACCTCTGGTTAACCAAGTGTGATCAGGAAGCTGCAACTTGTAAAGTACCCAAGGAGCTTGGCAGTACTCTAGGGCCAAAGGACTACAGCAATACTCACCTTGATGATAATGGCTGCATGTTGTAAGTTATCTTTGGGAAGAGTAAATACGCAGCGTGTCCTAATGACCGGATCTTGCGTGACAGGCAGTTTTACAGGAGTGGAAGTCTCGCGGGCAATACGCTGACCTTCCACCCACAGACTTAGACGACAGACGACTTCTACTTGCTCTGAAAGACAAGAAGTAGAACAGTTGTTATCAAAAGATAAACAACTATTTCTAGCTGCCCTGAAGCCCAAAAGATAAAACTGTCACTTCCAGTTGATTTTAAATATAGAAAGTCAAGCAAAGACTTCCATCTGATTTGATATACATAAGATAAGCAATTTCAAACAGATCTGAAATATAAGGTGTAATTAAAAAGTTACAAGAAGACAATCCACATTAAACAGAAAAGCCATACCTGACTTGAATTTACAGTAGATGTCATCTCATAAGGGACTTATACTACACTCAAAATGCCCCCAGGAAGTTCCTTTCTTTAAGCTTATTAAATCACCGTTTGTGATTCTTGACGGATCTCCTCCGCCAAGTCAAAACAGAAATCTGATTTTCATCTCAAGGAAGATGAAGAAGTCACAGGTCGCCGAATTCAGTGAATGTCACTTCCGTACCCAATATTCACCTGAACTGCCTCCCTGTGACTTCTTTCTTATCACAGGATTAAGTTCCGGCTGAGGATTGCCACTCTGACACCGTGGAGGAGGCTCAGTTTGAAACACGAATGTTGCTTGACACACTTAGCGAATGGGGCTTCCTGGGAACTTTCCAAGAATGGAAGAGGTAGAAAATAGCATTTACTCATAATACCAACCATAGAAAAGCTCTTGATCGGCATTTATGGAGAAAATAAGCTCGAGCGGCTTCCCTCATCGGATTAGGGGACTAAGGTCATATTATGAAGAACTATAACAACAAACGTATTTAATAATAAATCTAACTTTATCGTGTTAAGGCCAAACTAATACGAAATAACTCAGTATATAATGAACACACCTATGTTGCGTCAGGGCCATATAAAGAACAATAACAACATTAACAATAAAAAAAACCAACGCAATGTGTAACAAATCTAGCAATAACACATTGTGATGTGCCCTTAGCCCGTGGGAATTTTAAATATCGTATGAGCATGAATCCAGGAAAATTGTCACGTAACCCGGTTACATTTGTGACTGTTAATTAACGTCCAGAGTGGAAAACTAATCTTACTAATGGGTCACACTCTGAGCTTCAGGGCCACTGAAAAATGTCATAGTGTTCCTGTGTACGATGCTGACGTATACCCATACCAAGATACACGAGTGCGCACAAATTTGAGTAATTTAGTGTGTAACTTAACAAGCACACAAATACAGGAGGTGCTATTGCAGTTGTTTGTGGCAGCCATTCTGAAAAATATTCAATATGAACTTTGCTATCATTTATCTTCGCAGAGGAAAATGAAAATAATTCATTGAATGTCTAACCTCACAATGGAAAAACTCGGCGTTAAAACGTCTATGATGATGATGGTACTGAAAAAATGAAACGAGACTGTCGTCTGTCTTGTGATAAAGCCTCAGATCCTCGACAGGAAATTCAGTCCACATGTAATCATTGCCAGGAAGTTTATAATGTCTGCCTAAGGGGACTGGCTACGTGTGACCCATAGATGTTCTATGTAAACTTCTTTTCTGGGGATGCTCCTACGCTATAGCTGGGACTTAACGTTATATATGGGGAATAGGTAGAGGGAGGCACTCTGTACACAAACTCCCATTAGACCTTAGAAACAAAAGTCTTCTACTTAATATATATACAGTATATATATATATACATATATATATATATATATATATATATATAATATACACATATATATATACATATACATATGTATGTATATATACAGTGTTATATATTTGTACAGTATGTATGTATATATACAGTATATATATATTTATATATATATATATATATATATACATATATATATATGTGTGTGTGTGTGTGTGTGTGTGAGTGAGTTTATGTGAGCATGGGCCTTTTCTGTTCTCATAAATGGGTGAGGTTGCAAGCCACAAGCCCCTTTCTTAACCCCAGAGCGCTCTAAATAACAGCCAGACTTCAGACACCATCGTATCACTGCAGTAAAAATGCGAGGTTTGATCCTTCAGTCTTCTGCTTTGAGCAGCTTTTCATCTTCTCCAGATTTAAATTCTTCAAGTTTTCGCATTCTTCTTCCTCATGCTCCCGCGGCTCTTCCATCTCAATTTCTGAAAACGAAGAGCGTCATCTCCTTTGGAGAATTCATTAAGAAATCTAATTATTTTCCCTTTCTTCTTTTCTTACGAGAACCGAATTATATCTGGCTGTTTTCCTCGTCTCGATCCCCATTGCACACTTCCTTTGAAGAACAGAATTCGTAGTTTTACTCCGAGCAGTTTCCCGTGCGAACGAATACACACTTACGCACATAAATGGACAAACACAGCGTATATATGTGTGTGCATGAGTCCCTGTACATAATGAAAAACCAGCAGTCTATTGAAAACTCGTGGACCCAGAAGTTGATAGGAAAATTTTTTGAGGACAGAGTTCAGGGTACATATATATATATAAATATATATATATATATATATATATATATATATATATATATATATATATATATATATATATATATATATATATGTGTGTGTGTGTGTGTGTGTGTGTGTGTGTGTGTGTGTGTAGCTTTACAAAATGAGAAATTACTCGTAAAATATATTTTGCCTTTTTTTTTTTTTTTTTTAAATCTAATGAAAAGATGCCAGCAAACATACGCTTTTTCTCTTATACGAATATTTTTAAAGTGCCAATTCAGTCCAGTCAGTCTCTCTCTCTCTCTCTCTCTCTCTCTCTCTCTCTCTCTCTCTCTCTCTCTACAATTTGCTCACATTTGAATATTTTTTGAAAGGAAATCCAAAGTAACAATTTCTTCTCTCTCTCCTCTATCCTTCATACTAAACTGATCTTCGGACGCTATTTGCTGACTGATGAAAGGAACCCGAATCCTCAATACATCAGAAATCGAGTTTGACGTCGTATTTCTGGTAACCAAATGGAGAGAAGAGAGAGAGAGAGAGAGAGAGAGAGAGAGAGAGAGAGAGAGAGAGAGATCAAGTGCGTAGACGCAGCGTGGACAAGAGCCGTTATATACCTTACAGACACACCGCTCCTCACCTTCCCTTTGAATAGATTTGTGACCAAAACTTTCAGAATAGACTGAATATGAATTAAGTTCTGAATAGAAGAACGGTGCAGACTGTTCCTATTTTTCTATTTTCTACTTGGAATTTGGGGATCAGGTTTTCCTTTCATTTTTTCTTCCTCTTTTCTAGAGATGTGAATCTCACGAGCGACTGAAGTTTTTGTGGGTCCGTCATAACTTGAAGTACTTATGGCAACAAGCAAAACACATAAAAATGCACATAAGACGAGAGAGAGAGAGAGAGAGAGAGAGAGAGAGAGAGAGAGAGAGAATGTTCGTATTATCTACAAACGTTTATAAAGTCCTCGTACTCGTCGCTTGAATTTTCAGTTTTCTGTCAAAGAAAACTGCCGAGATGGCTATTTGTCTGTCCGTCCGCACTTTTCTGTCCGCCCTCAGATCTTAAAAACTACTGAGGCTAGAGGGCTGCAAATTGGTATGTTGATCATCCACCCCAATCATCAAACATACCAAATCGCAGCCCCTAGCCTCAGTAGTTTTTATTTTATTTATAGGTGTCAACAACCCATGCCACCACCGGGCCGTGGCTGAAAGTTTCATGGGTCACGGCTGAGAGTTTCATGGGCCGTGGCTGAGAGTTTCGAACAGCATTATACGCTGTACAGAAAACTCGATGGCGCCGAAGAAACTTCGGCGCATTTTTTACTTGTTATGGATTGTTTAGGCGTCTGACCCAAATGTATTCTCGCACAATTCGTTATGGAGTTTACGAAGGAACTAGCCCTTCCTCTTTACTGTATTTGTCGGCTGACTGCTGAACTCTACAATTACGAGTATCCAAAATATCGTTCACAGTGAAAAGTGACCACCCTCATTCTTCTAGTTACCAATCTATAACTTAAATCTCTACCACTACAGAAACTTAAAACTTAACTCGACTCTGGCTGTCTTGAACACCATTAATCCAACAATCTTCATTTGGATCACCTGTTTGTTTCTGTAGGGAAAGATTAAGTGAGGATATTTTTCCAAACCTCACTGATGTTGGTCAGCAGCTGCATGGGATTCTGGAGAATATTTTGTAGCTTCTTCTTATTCCCCTACAGCTTTTTCTAGTCTGGCATCATGCATGTTATCCATACATCTTTACTCTTATCCATAAATTTAGGCCTTTTCGGTCAAACAATGTTACGTCTTTAGTGGACATCACAACGCCTGGTTCCTTTTCCACCGCTAGTGGTGTTTCTCAGGGTTCTCTTCTCAGTAACCTTCTCCAATCCACCTCTCCTCGTGTGCATGATTCACCCACCTAAATTTTTTTCCCACTCACCTCCCGTCCATCTTCTGCTGGTCGCAAATAACCTCAAAATGCTATTTGTTCGTCTGCCAACTCTGATCTAGTGAACATAATATCTAACTGTGAGTTTTAAAACCTAGTCAAGTTCAGTTTTTTTTTTTGGGGGATGCCAGATTCTTTGGGATGTAAGGTCCTTCTCTTCATTACTAAAGCTAAGCGTTGGGCTTCTCCTACCCAGGGTTGTAATATTAAATTATCTTTCGTCTTCCACCTCCATAAGACTGAATCAAAGTAATTTGACTGGTCAATGACACCAACCCTAAGACTTCTCTTCATCTATCTTGTCTCTGCCTCTTCACTGAAGGCACTACTACAGCTAACGTTCCATCGGGCTCAAGAAAAGTCTCCCCCTTCACAAGCAGCCTCGTTACAACCATCAGAACACTTTTTCCCTCATTTACAGCGGAAAAATCTATAATCCTTCGGTGGGCGTTTCCTTCCTTCTGCTTCCAAGCCTTGGAAATCACCAAGTCTTCTTTACTGAAACTTGAGAACTATGCTTTTTATATTTCAGAAAACATATACAATATATACTCTAGCTCTCCTAAGCATTTAGCAGTAAGAAAAATATTTACGTAGTAAACTAGAAAAATAACTATCGGCAATTATCTTTGCACGTGGCCCCTAAGACTGCGTTTAAGTCCTTCATTCTCGAAATTTCTTACTGCTCCCGAAAGGCAATTCTGTCTTCTAACGGAAAGAGCTTCGGAAGGCGCTCTGACGGCGAGAAGCCCTAACGAAGACTTACTACCCTTACTTAAAGGTAAAACATGAGGCAAGTTGGCCCATGCTTTGAGCTTGATATAGTTTAAAGAAAAAGGGATGGAACTGAGCCTAATATACTTTTAAGAAAAAGAGAATGAATTTAACTGAGGAAAAAGAGAGCAACGAAAGAGATCAAGTGCAAACAAGTTTACCTCTCTCTCTCTCTCTCTCTCCTTCCTCTATAATAGATATGTATATATATATATATATATATGTGTGTGTGTGTGTGTGTGTGTGCAGATGTGCCACAAGGAAAGAGAAACACTTGGTATGAATTCCGACCAGTTTTACCTTCAGTTTCCCAAGACATTTCCAAACTACGAGTGCAGGCGAAACCATTCAGGATTTATACCCAATATTTAAATTTTCCGTGTAGTACCACCTGAGCACATAGATCACATATTCTGGTGGTTTCAAGCATGCATATATATATATATATATATATATATATATATATATATATATATATATATATATATATATATATATATATATATATATATATATATATATATATATATATTGTAACGCAAATAAATGAAAGAATAAGTTCGTGGCCTGTATTGCCGTGAGCTTGTAATTCTCATGCAGCTTGGATGAGAGTTCAAACCGATTTTGGGATAAAACTTATTTTCTCATTTAAGTATTAGTTACATTAATGTTCTACATATCATGTGAAAAGTGACTTACAATATCCCACACATACACAGCTATATGTAAATCAGCAATCTGTCGTTTTTTCTCTAACAATTGTGGTTCAAGAGAAACCACACATACACACACACACACATATAAATATTCATCCTTCTCTACCTTTTTTCCTCGAGTGTCTAGCCTTGGAGAGTTTGCCAGGTGAAACGCTCTCAGGTTCTTAGCTTTGAGAACTTCGAGAGTAAGGCTGACCTCGCCTTGGGACGACCCAGTTCCTGAGGGCACGAGGGTATCCGGGTAATCGCACCGAAGGCTGACCTCCACTTGACCTAGGTTCTCCGACAACTGTTAATAAAATTATTATTATTATTATTATTATTATTATTATTAATAATACATTTCCTTAAAACTTGGTGGCTCTACAGGAAACAAGTTAAGTCACTACCGGGTTGACCCTGTAGCTAGTAAATTAAGAATTAAACTTAGATTCAAAACGTTCAACAGTATCAATCAACTCGTATACTACACAGGAATTATTAGTATTATTTTCTTTTTCTATCACAGTCATCCTATTCGAATAGGTGGTTTTTATAGTGTGGGATTCGGGTTGCATCCTACCACCTTAGGAGTCCATCACTTTTCTCACTATGTGCCCTGTCTCTAGTAGCACACTCTTCTCCATGAGTCCTGGAGCTACTTCAGCATCTAGTTTTTCTAGATTCCTTTTCAGGTATCTTGGGATCGTGCCTAGTGTTCCTATGATTATGGGTACAATTCCACTGGCATATTCCATATCCTTCTTATTCCTATTTTCAGGCCTTGATACTCATCAATTTTTTTCTCTTTCTCATCTACTCTGGTGTCCCATGGTATTGTGACATCAGTGAGTGATACTTTCCTCTTGATTTTGTCAATCAGCGTCACGTCACATCTGGTCTATTGGCACGTATCACCCTATCTGTTCTGATACCATAATCCCAGAGGATCTTTGCCTAATCATTTTCTATCACTCCCTCAGGTTGGTGTTCGTACCACTTACTACTGCAGGCTAGCTGGTGTTTCTTGCACAGCTATAGTGTGAGCCTTCTGTGTAGCTGTGTAAGCAACTAATGTAGTGGAAGTTTTACTGCAAGGAGGTCATCCACAATTCAGCCCTTAAAATATGAATGCGGAAGTGACCCTTGGGTTTCTTTTTCTCTGCAGCCACCCACTGTTGCGCGAAACATCTTAATGTGGAAAAAATAATGGGCCTAATAATGTCAAAATACTATAAACTGGGATTAGCCACTCACTGACTAGGAGAGTGATAAATATCTATTCCTACCTCCAAGTGGTTGAGCAACGGCAAAATTGAAGGTGACGGAGTCTCCACAGGCTGTAAGAGGGCGTAGCCAAGGGCGGCATGTCTCCAGACCCGGCCGCACACCCACACGCCCACTTTAACCAAGCCCCTGCCCTTGCCCTTCAGATCCCCTCGGCATTTTTACTGTGGCTTCCAACTGTGGATATAAAATAAGGAGATCTATTTGTTAATAATAATTAAGTGGTTTCACAAGCCTACTGAACCCTATGTTAGACACCTGCATGAAATGTCACTGTATAAGAAGTGAAAATTGGAATGAGATAAAGTTCACGAATTTGGGCAGCTACAGGTAGGAAGGAGCATAGGGGAACAGAAGGAAAGTCAAAAGCAGAAAGCCTTGCAGTTAAGGACCTTAGAAGGGATGAGAGATATCCTATATATAACTTTTAATCTGTAATAAAATTGCGGTGCAACCCCACAGGATAAAGAGGGGCTGAAATTTTAAACTTTTGATTTATATTAGCGAACGTTAAAATAAACTGTAGTTTAAGGAGATACACTGATTTGCAGTATGCGCCTCTGTGACTCAATGCTGCTGAAATCAGACAGCTAATGCCTGTTGGAAGTTTCTCTGTGGTTATTTATGGATAAGAGTAATTTATGGATAAGACTACTAGACATAGTGGTCACCTAACCAAGCACTGGCCAGACCCAGCTGACGCATTAGAACCAACTACAAGAGCAACAACTACAATGGGTAAAAAGGTATGATTTCGCCGCACAATTATCATAAAACAAATAAACAAAAATGGTCTCAATTACGCAGATACGACTGTAAATCGATTATGCAATTATCAGCGATAATCAATCATTTCCCGCAACTTCAGGTGCTTCGAAGCCGCATAAAAGCCGGTAATAATGAAACTTTAAACACTCATGATAATAAACTGTAACATCTGAAGGTTAACCCAATAATTGTTTCTCCATTAAGAAAGTTTTTTGTTGAGCATACGTCCTTGACAAGGTGAAATTTTTATTTTACTATACACTGCTGAAACTAATTTATAGCTCTCTCCATTTGCCTGGGTATTTGGAATATATAAACGTAATATAAAGCTTGTTTGCAGAGCCTACATTTCTAAGGAAATACTCAGCTTCTATGCAGAATATACAGGTATCTTGAAGAACTATAAATATTTCCTCATCGAAGGACCAACAAGCTAAACTCAGTTCCTAATCCCCTTAAGCCGTTATTCTCCACTCGTATATACCAAACAAAAACCTGACCACGAACTTCTTTGTTGTATACTTGATCTTCCTTTGTTAATTTTGCTGTCGTGGAGACTCCGATTCATCGAACGCATCAGAATACAGCAAGAGGGCATTCATACTGCTAGCACAAAATGACTTTGTTTGAGCCTCAAGTTTATAGAAAAAAAGGTTAATCAACAATCGATCTCATTAACATGAATAGAACCTTAACGAAATCTGGAAAATTCATCAAAATAATAATGAAGGATGTTGGTAACCGGGGCACTTCAAGGCTCAATGCACCTTATACTTCAAAGCAGATTTTCATGTTCCGTTTCTTTAATGTGTTTTCTCTTCATAGCAGGTAATAGTTGTATTACTATTTTTACCTTACAACAACCACACCAACTGCTACCACTATGGCTGTTTGTATTACAGCTAATACCATTCTCCTAACTCTTAAGCTAATATGTATTACAGCAGTTATTATCGTCCTTGATACTATTACTAATCTTTTGACTATTATTACTTACACCACTAGTGGTAGTAGTAGCACTCCAAAATCTTTAATAATCAATGATCTTTGACAGAAGAAAACAAAATGAATATCGAGGGGTCAAAACTCAACGAAGGTATTTTGATTAAAAAAAAATGTGATCAGACTCTAAACAAACAAAACATACGAATACCCTTACCGTGACTGTGATGTTTGGGCCGTGGGCGTGAGGTAGAACAAGCCACCGTGGGCGGCCTCCTGGCTCTATGGCCACCTCTAACATCAGCCCACCAGGGCCACCTACCCATGGTAGGCCAGAGAGCGCAAAAATAACCACTTTGACCCTGTTAAGGAAAATGCCAGAGGAGTCTCATTTCATGCTTTAATTATTTAATCCAATGTCTTTTCTTGTAGATTCTCTAATGTAGTTTATTCTTTACTTCTTTCTCTTTTTCTTTAACGGGTTAGTTTCTTTAATGGAGCTCAGATGCAGAGTTAAAAAATTACAAAAATACCACAATTCTGAATTTGTTCACATCAAAGTTCTTCATTAAAACTAAGTAAAACCACACTCTCTCTAAATCGAAGAAAAACTAACAACAAAAAGAAAATAGAAAAGAAAAATTGCTCGTAGTCACGTGAATTAATGTTACGCATATTCTCAAAAGAAAAAACCTCTTGCCATTTCTCTTGCTTTGAGAGCACTCTCTCGGTTAATGAGTTCAAATTAAAATTAACAAGCGAAAAGACAAAATCAAGATACAAAATCATCAAAAGAAACTAACATAATCTCACGGGCGCATCAGTCAATACGATGTACCTTCTATATCGCATCTTGTTCTAACACACTTTAAGTAAATTTGGGGACAATAAATAAAACTCTTTTAAAAATTAGCCATCTCACCATCTTCCCTGCTTTGAGAGCACTCTCACGGTTAATGAGCCGAAACATTCACGAGCTGGGTTGCTCACGCCCCCACTTGCCGGCCGGAGACAGGTGACATCAGGAACGTCCTCTTCTTGTTCTTTCGTCGCCTCCTGCTGCGTGCTCAGGGTTTCCACGTCGTCTGCAAAATTAATTTTAGAAATAATAAATAAATAAATCAACCGGCTACAACTTAATGTTGGAATTTAATCGCCTCGACGTTAGATGACAGAGGGGTGAATGAAGAAATTAAAAATAAATAAATGAAGACAGTAAACAAAATCAACTATAAATGTATTTATTCGAGACTGACTTGTGATTTCGGATAAGCAAATATGTCAATAAATTAAAAATGCATTAAGAATTAAATAAACAAAACTACCCGTAAATGTAAAGAGTCCAACTCGAAGAAACAAATACTATCTTATAAGGGTTCCATTAACCAATTAACCAATCATTTAGTAAGTAAATTTAATTTGGGTATGACGCACTTTTCAACACTGACGAAGTTTTTATGAAGAGTCAATGTACGTTGTGTGAGCCTCATATCCTACATCAACTGCAAGTCTATTGCGATATCTAGTTGTGGTAACTGGAAATTTATGATTACTGTTTTATTTCAAATAACCAGACGTTATTTGCAATAAAACAACATATACACACATACATATATACATATATATGTATATATATATATATATATATATATATATATATATATATATATATATATATATATATATATATATATATATATATGTACATGTATGTATATATAAACACACATATATATATATATATATATATATATATATATATATATATATACATGTGTGTGCATGTATGTATGTATTCCGGTGTATCTAATTTCCCTTGGGTATAAGTTAGTCCCAAGATACAGTAAATCCGACATCAAGAACTACTCTCCTTCCTCCCACCCCTCAACACTGCTCCTCACCCATTCTTCAAATCCTATATATCTTTGCCATAAGATAGCTTCTCTCTCTCTCTCTCTCTCTCTCTCTCTCTCTCTCTCTCTCTCTTAAAACGATATTTGTGGATTAAAACATACATATTATACATACATACATACACACACACACACACACATATATATATATATATATATATATATATATATATATATATATATATATATATATATATATATATATATATATATACTTATATAAACTTGACTATTATGGACAGGAGAAACTCAAAAACGATCTCATAATTTTTATGCATTACAAAAGTAAAACCGTGAATCGTGACGAAAGTAATGAAAAGAATTACTTGTCAATGTACCTGATAAAACACTGAATGGGATTTGTTATCCTCCAGCAAGCCGTTTTATTCAGTGAGAAATCCCCTCCACATCAAACAAAAGAAAAACCAATGTAACGTTCATCCTTCAACCGCCGAATCAAGGATGACGCCTTGTACAGAATCAGTTTAGTAAAAGACGCTTTGTATCCAGCCTCTTTCACTATTGGCCCTTCATGAGTACGCAGAATGAAAATACCTTGGTCCGAAGTTTTGAACAGTACGTAACATCATTTTTCGTCGGAATTGGTACCTAGTACCAGTCGTAAACCCCTCAGGCTACATACAGGTAAGGAACTCGCAAGAATGTTCCACAAATCGACTCCACATCCACTCCTTTGAAGTTTCTGGTTTAGTTGCAAGGTGCAATTGCCAGACGATGAATGCATTCCTCTTATTACACATTCCATAATCGCATGATAAACTATTTTGAAACAAACAATGACATTTCATTTCCATTATTTAAGATATTTAAGGGGTTTAAACTGCATTAACAGTTTTCATACGTGATAAAAATAAAGAAAAACTAAGTACATAAGTAAAAACATCTAAGCAAATCCAAAGTTGGCAAGTTACGCATACCTATACTGTAATGTGTGACGGTTCACAAGTATGTCTGTATGCATATATACATCATACAAGATACATACAGACGGTGGGAAAGAGGGATTGGAATGTAAGGGTTTGAATAACCAGGAAGCGAAGAAGTGCGCTTAATACAGAGGTGAGTGGCACAGGGGTGCAGGTAAGTTTCGTGTGCGAGCGTTTATGAACACAAACGTTGCGTTAGTCCACTGCGGAAGCTTGCTTAGTATGTTACTGATCATTTGTTTTTCCCACACTATGAATGAATAATAATATTAGTGAAAATAATATAAAAATATATATAAAACATAGTGCACACTGCTTCATTACTTCATTTCTTATAAGGACAGTCGACTTACTCAATGTTAAGATAAAGAACAACTTACTGAGAAAACAGTCGCCAACCAGAGAGAGAGGAAATTGGTAGGTCACCTCAAACACTTCTGGGTTAGCTGAGGCCAATAATTCTGCGCTTATGGGATCTCTCAGGGTAATTTTTTTAACAATTCACGTGTTCAGCAAACCAAAATAACGTGCTTGGAGCTCATAAGACACTACTGTGTGATATATGCAGTGCATCCGAACAAAAAGCAACTGAATGACAGATAAGTGAAAGAGAAAGACTGACAAAGGAAGTCATCATAATTACCTTGACTATAAAAAGCAGGAGCCCGACCAGACTTCGGAGAGTGGGTAGCGACCTTCATCAAGTTTGTGAGACTTGCTCTCATATGGGCCCAACTTCCTGAGTGTAATTTTGGGGTTGAGGGCGTGCTAGCTGGGGAATCTCCCGAGGGTGTAGGGGTTGAGGAACGCCTTCTTTGGGCGGGATGGATAGCCAGTGCTAGATGGGTCGGGCGAGGGCGCTTGGTAGTTCCCCCTAAATTAGGGCTCTCGGCTAAGTTGTGGGTGAACTCTGAGTAACCATGGGGCTGGAGGAAGCAGACCAGCTTTCAGGAACCATTGGCTGGAACGGACGGGAGACTTCGAGGGGTGGGGACCGGAGGTAACACAGGCCAACTTGGCTTGGAGGAGGAGGAGGCGTTTCCTGTCACAAAAGGTCAAGTGGGAGGAAAAGTTTATTTTTGACATATTTTCAGGGATGGATTGAATCTCTGAAGCTTGCGTCCAAAGTTTTGTAAAACAAAATAAAAACATACACACTGGGAATTACTAAAAACAGATATTTTACCAACAACTTACACTGAGATGTAGAATTTTGTAAATTTCCGAAAAAAAAATTGTAAAATGTAAGAATGTCAACAGTATTTCCAAAGAAAAACAAAAAAGGTCACTACCGCTTTCATACTATGACTGCCATAATGTGGATGAACCTCCTATGCCGAAAACTTTTACAACAATAGCTGCTCCATGTACCTACAGAGAAGGCTCACCACCAACGTATCTTACATCCCCTACAAATACCGCCTTCTTTCGCTTTCTGGATACTGTAGCGTAGCCTCTCCGTTCAAATACCTCTCCACCTGTTCAACCCTTTCTAGGTCATTGCCTCCTCCTTCTTCCCAAACTACCAAATTATGCATTCTTTAGTGAACCCATGGTCCTCCATTTTTTCATATGACCAGAGAATCTCAAAACACACTAATAACCTTTTTTTACCGCTTTACGAATCTCTACATTTGTGACCCTTTCAATCCTTCCTACACCTTATATACAATGTAAAAAAACTCATCTAAATAACTTCAGTCTTCTTTATTTTCGTTCATACCTAACATCAACGCTTCACTTTCATAAAGGAGAGTTGACTTAACAATCCCATTACACATTCCAGCTTCAGATTCCATAAACACTCCAATCCTCTTCCAGATGTTTTGTAAACACCCAGCTAGCTACTATGTATGTAACTCGCCTCTTCTCTCATCCTACCATCGTCCACTACATTTACTCCCAAATGCCTGTACAAAATAACTGCATTAATTTTCACCATGCACGCTACCATTTATTGCTCTATCTCCCTGGTTCCCATGTGCCCTCATAAACACAAGCTTGTTCACATTTCCTTTGAACTCTCTTGCAAACAATCACTTCCAAATTTTTCTCTAGCTTTTGCAGTTTGTCTTCACTATCTCATATCAATACTGTATCATATGCAAAATATCAGCTATCCCATCTACAATCCACTGACGACTAATTTTCTTATCACAAAACTTTCCAGGCTCATCTGTCCTTTCTGTGACCTCTTGCATCATTGTATCCACAAATACTGTATAATAAATAACAACGGAGACATAAGAAACCCTCGTCTCAGACGCACTTCCATACCAAACCAGTCACTCTGACGCACACATATCGTAAAGCGCGCCACATTTTCATCATAAAAACTTTTAACGGCTCTTCAAAAATTACCTTCTACACTATCTACACCATATCCACAACAATCTCCTAATTATTACTTTATCAATTTCACCATGAAATATTACTAGCTACGTGTTCATCAGATATAACCTTTTCCTATACTATGAAACTTTTCACATAACTGTCATAATAAACGTTTAAATAAAGACCCCGTCCTTGTCTATCTATCTATTTCTAGAGGCACATACTTGATATTCCCTAAGGTCATTCTTACAAGGTTAATGTGACTTTGCCACGAGAGCTTGTAGGCCAAAGCCGGTTCCAAGTCCTGTAAGAGAGGAGGGTTAAACGCATGGTTAACTTTGCAGTCATTACTAACAAATGTTTTTTATACATTTTAATAAAGTCTCACATTCTACCATTGATATGTTATTGTGGACCTTATACAAAGTTACTCCTGTTCTCGGCATTGAGAATTCTACACACGAATGTTCTGTTGTTGAAACGTGTAACAATCTCATAGGTTTTGGATGAAGGCGGCAACGTTGCTAGGGGTCAATGTATTTCTATGGAAGTAGAAATTACTCGGGAATCTGTGATGACGCTTTTAATTGGGATCAGTTCTTTTACAAACTTAAAAGTAAAGCGTACAACTAAAAACTAAAAAAATCGTAAATCGCAGGGATAGAGAAATGAAAAGAATATGAACAGTATAAAGAAATGCAACCAAGTAAAAGGACTTGAACAAATATACGCATAAATGAATACCCAGTGCATAGGTTAACTGATAGAATTGAAGAACTTAATCAAAACGACCGGTAAAAAATATACTGATAAAAGTTAAGGATATCAACGGCGAGGCAGAGCTAAGTATTCAGCTTATGATTAACATTTAAGCCAATAAAAAAAAAAAGAACTTCAGACACCTCTATCTCTCTTTCTCTCTTTTTCTCTCATTACGTATGGGGAAAAGATATGATTAAAAATCCCAGATGAATGAGATGAATTAATCACAGCCTCATCAGCCATGCAATGAAAATGAAGGTAATTAACATAATGAGATAGTGAGGGAACCACAAAAGTTGAAATGATGAAAACAGAACTATTATATCCAATTCTGAATTTTCTGGTCCTCTTAGTAAAAAAAAAAATAAGTAAAAAATTAGTTACGGAAACAAGATCTCAGCTCGGGACAATTTTACAGGAATCTGAAGACAATCCACTGAGCTGTTTTGCTGGATCGTGGAGTAATTTCTTACTCGTTTTGTTGTGGAGGAGGAAGTACAGTGACATTGGTGGTGCTTCGGACCTTTCTTTCCCGCATCATGTCATTTTCTATAACCTAGATTCGTAGTTCCCAAGTTATTCAGGGTCAGAATCTGAGTAATAATAATAATAATATTATTGAGAATAATAATAATAATAATAATAATAATAATAATAATAATAATAATAATAATAATAATAATAATAATAATATTGAAAAGGAGGGTCTACTACCTTCATAATAATAATAATAATAATAATAATAATAATAATAATAATAATAATAATAATAATAATAATACATTAGCAAAATATCATAACGTCTTGCAGATTGTACCGTTGGAAATGAAATATAAAAATTATAGTTGTCATTTTACCTGAGTAAAACCGATTTTCTTCTTTTAATTTACAACTTATGAGAACAAAAAAATGAGATCTATTTTTTCATTTCAACTGCATCTTCAGTGAAGCAAACTGAAATGAGAGAGAGAGAGAGAGAGAGAGAGAGAGAGAGAGAGAGAGAGAGAGAGAGAGAGAAAAACAGTATTGCAAAGCGACCTATTAACCCCAATGAAAGTCAGTAAGTCACTGTCGAAGGGGAATTACAGGAGTGAGGGGGTGGAGGAGGTGGTGGGGAGAGAGGAAAGAGATAGTAAAGGAAGGAGGAGGAGGGAGGAGGAGGATAGGGGCTAGGTCTCTGGAATGAGGATGAAGTAAAGAAATGAGGGTATGATGGATGGAAAGAGAAAGGAAGAGAAAGAGCGAAATATAAAAGAATAAGAAAGGGAAGAAGCGAAAGCAATTACCATAGGACAAAAAAACAAACATAACAGATAAATACAAAAAAAAACACAATAAAAGGACACAGAAAAAAATGATAAAAACTAAAATGAGGAGAAACAAGGGGAAAAGAAAATTAAAGAAACGAGATGACGGGGACGTGACTTCTAATTGAGATAATGAAAACTCAGGTGATGATGATCATGACGCTGAAGACGATGATGTTAACAACGGCCTTATTGCTTTGCATGGGGTCAACCTACTTAATGCTAGAGGGAGATACAGGCAACGATTTATTGATCGGCGTTACTTTCGCTTCTGGCCCTTCGTTCGGGGTGGAAGGGGTTGTGGGGAGGGGATATAAGGGGAGGATAAGGGGACGTGAGTATCGTCGCTATATCATTGAGGGGTTAAAATAATTACCGGATGCCTTTAGGATTTGTATAGATATTATTAATATCGATTACCATGAAAGTTTCAAGTTATTTTACTAGTAGGGGCTTTTTAATTTATACGTATGCTTACATCCATATATGTACATATATATTTGTGTCCATATATACAGTATATGTGTGTACATATATATATATATATATATATATATATATATATATATATATATATATATATATATACATGTGTGTGTGTGTATGTGTGTTTATGTGTATGTATATGTGTAGCTGCCTTTGCCTGAGTGATTTTTTTATTTTTCTTTAGAATTAGAACATGAGCATTGCTCCAGTCAGAAAAAGAAGATAAAATGCATACTGATTCTACATGAGGATAATCATTGAAGCTTCCGAGATAACTACTGACATCTTACCTATTAACGGTGTTCATCACCTCAGCAGAGCGAGGATGAGTGCTAGGGGTTATTTTCCATTAACCTATGGGACTTCTTTTAATCTAACCTGGTCGCAGCTGGGGGAGGGAGGGGGAATCTTGTAAGTGAATAAAATCAGCAACGTTAAATCAAAATACTGTGGAGACACACACACACACACACACACACACACACACACACACACACACATATATATATATATATATATATATATATATATATATATATATATATATATATATATATATATATATGTGTGTGTGTGTGTGTGTGTGTATGTATATATATATATATATATATATATATATATATATATATATATACATACATATGTATGTCTTTTTGAGTGATAATCACTGATGTTTTTCATAGATGTAATATGATGACCACTTCCTCTGATATATCTTTAGATCCAAAATGAAAATATTCCTCTTCGAACATTCATTTTTCCCAACATCTTATTTCATGACAAAAACGCAAATGACATTTACGTATGCAAAGTGCCGTGCCAAATTGGCTTCTGAAAAATGTATTTGGGTTAAGTGCTCTTTCTCCGGTTTGCCTTTTAATGACGAGAATCATGGTATAACCAAGAGTAGGAAATAATAAATAAATAAATACTGACTATAAATTAATATAAAGTGTGATAATAGTAATGAAGAAAATAATTTCACTACACACAAAAGATGTTATTAAACCCCAGACAATGGCATCGAAAGGGCTACCTCACAGTTAATTTCCAAAGCATAACTTCGTCACATGACCAACCAATCGTCCACGAATTTAACTAAACCCTAAACGACAAGAAAACCATAAGTGACAGTTTTGAAGAGAACCTTGTAAAGTAGACGGAGGGAGGGGATGGTTACTTTCTACGGTGTGCCATGTGCCAGCTCTGTATGTCCTGAAGGATTTGCAGTCCTGCTCTCCTAACTGCACTGTTTAGTCTTTTACTTTTCATCCGTTCCCTCTGGTCCGTTCCCATCCAGCTTATCAACTTCTCTAAATTTATCTTCCTCCGATTTTCACCCCTTGCTTAACGTCAATCCTTCAAGCCAATCATATGAAACGAATAAAATGTCTTACCCATCTCGCTGGATCCGTCCGAGTCCCAGTTTTCGAAGGGGTTTTTGCTGTCGAAGGAGGAGCTGATGCGACTGGCAGCACTGGGCTGCGGCACCTGGCAGCCCTTGGGCGAGGAACAGTGAGGGCGGTGGTGGTGGTGGACCTTGGAGAAGGGCTTCTCAAGCACTCCTGACGATTCCTTCGCTAGTGATTCAGTTGAAGCCACGCTGGAAGGAAAAAATGCATATATGACTAATACTGTTAGGATGGTGAGTTACCTCTAGGTTTTCTGGATGATTTGAGCTTGTTTAATTTTAACACACACACGCACACTTATACATACATACACACACACACACACACACACACACACACACATATATATATATATATATATATATATATATATATATATATATATATATATATATATATATATATATATATATATATATATATATACACACACACATACAATACATAGACATACACGCTTTTCCATTTGGAAGGACACGCCAGAAGGGTTCAGAATGCATAGACATTCACTTAATGAGAGCGGTGTCTAAATGGGGTAACTCCTGTATTAATTTACTCATGGTGTGAGGTCGTATTCTACTGTCCAGTCCTAGAACTGCATCCATCGTATTTACATAGTGATAGACTCTGTACCACATAATTTTTTTCTTCCCTTTTCAGTGGGTTTTCTCTTATGTAGTACTAAGGATTGTTCTCAATTTCTATAGTAATTATTTTTTCCTCTTTTCTGACTTCACCGTTTTCTTCTCACTTCCGACTTTTTTCATAAATTAATTACTCAAAAGAAAAGTCCAACTTAGTCAAGTAATTCCAAAACAAAAGGAACTCATGCTGTTCGTCCTCAGACTGATAATATTCTGGCATCACACACCCTTAATTCTAACTGCTCCCTTTCACTTCACGCTGTCACACTGTCGGGCTCCGTTATGACCCACTATTGCTCATAAAGAATCATAGAAACTGTTGCAAGTTCGTGGCGTTGCGTTTGTTAATGAGGTCGCTGGCCCCACGCTCATGGCCACACAGTCACGGGAGTTTATGTATATAGCATCCACTGGCGGTGACCTATCCAAGCACCGACGAGACCCAGCGCTGCTGAACCGATCGGCGGTGTTGATTTATAGCGCGTATGGCAATATCTGGCGTTCGTATGAGGTCACCCATCCCAGCACCTACCAACATAGATGATCAGAAGACCACCTGTGTAATAAACGTGTTTCTGACATCACTGTATTTTTAACTTCATCCGACATTACTAATCATAATATATATATATATATATATATATATATATATATATATATATATATATATATATATATATATATATATATATATACACATACATACATATACATATACATATATATATATATATATATATATATATATATATATATATATATATATGTATATACAGCACTGCATTGTATCAAAGTAATTCTAAAAATCCTGACTTCCGGCATCGCACTGGCTATGGCACGATCGTTACTAAAGATAAAAACAAAGCAACAATGGCAACTGAACTGGCCTACTCATATTTATGACCAGTTTAGTCCCACGGACTCATTTGTCAAGTATTTTTCCTGCCTGAGTATTTACACAAAAGCCAGTTAGGTAATTACAAGCAGTAAATTTGCTTTTATTTAGAGGTAATTGAGACTACAAACTAATCTGACAAGCCGTGTTAATTGCAGAATTTAATCAATATTATATATATAAATATTTAAAGAAATTTCCTTTTAATACATATATATATATATATAAATATATATATATATATAATATGTGTGTGTGTGTGTGTTTGTTAATTAAATGTGTGTAAATATATAAATATGTATATACATATACACACAATATATATATATATATATATATATATATATATATATATATATATATATATATATATATATATACACACACATATATGTATATGTATATGTATTTCCGTGAGGAAATGGTGACGAGACCTATATTCAAAAAATAACAGAAAAGTTATAAAACAAAACAAAACTATACCTAGAGAAGAATTCTGTTTCGAGGAAGACAGTTCACAAAAAAAAAAACGAGAGTAAAAACAATAAGAATTGCCGAAAGGAAAATTTAGCGTCATCATGTGAATGAACATAACAAAGGTGAATATGAACAAAGGCGCTAAGACAATTTATGCATTGTTCGAATGTGCCGGGGCCATGAACAATTGAGCGTGTTTGTGTTGGTGTGTGAGTGTGTGTGTGTATATACATATATGTATGATTCATTCTCTAAAACACTTGCGCGAGTTAAAAGTGGTCAATGTTACTGCACCTCCTCCGTCACTAACAGATTACTACCAAAGGATTCATCTTATTTAAGTCGTAAAGGAACAACAACTACTTCTCTGCAGCATTATCGATGTTGGAATAGAATGGAATATAAAGTTTAGGACAAAGGCCAAGCACTGGGACCTATGAGGTCATTCGGCGTTGAAAGGGAAATTGAGAGTAAAATGGTTTGAAAGGTTAACAGGAGGAAACCCTCGCAGCTGCATATGAAACCATTGCTGAGAGGGTGGAAAGTAGGATGGATGATAGAGAATATGAATGGAGGTACAGTAAAAGGAATGAAAGTGGGTATAGCTGATCATCGATGTTAATACCAATAACAACAATTGCAGTAGCAACAATAATAAGAGCGCTCTGAAACCACAAACCTCCGCCAAAGCTGAGCAATCCATCATCCAAAAGCCAATCTGCCAAAGGTGACACCTGTTTCTCTCATAATTGTAACACTTGTTGACATTCACAAAGTAATAATTAAATTTCGTTATCAAGATCTACGTTAATGGCGCGGAGGGTTTCGGTTGCTCAAGCCCGGATCATTTGAACCACGGCTAAGCGATCTCAGGCCAAAAAGTTCCTTCTCCCAAAACTTACATTCTTATCTCTCCCAGAATTTAATCACTTCTTGCCAGTCACGAGGCTGACAAACAAACGAACAAATCGAACTTTAAACATAACCTCTTTATCAGAAGCAAAGCACAGCCCAAGGGGTGATGTTACTGCATTGTGAGCTGGCTTACTAAACAACATATGCTCTTGTCTGTTTTACAACAACAATGCTAGGAATAACAAGGAATGGTTATCATAACAATAGTAACCCTGAGTCAGAAACAGCAATCTTCATGATTCGTTATCATTATTCCGAGCATTTTGTGACTGCTCATGGCCTCGCATCCAACAGTCAGACTGGAACACTTTTATGAATACCCTTTTTTTTTTTTTTTAGAATTTCATTCGTACCTACACGAAGGTGGAAAAACTTTAATTCATCAGAGTATTCTGCTACAAATCAAAATCGAAAAGCATCCTCAGAGCTGTTTATATCATTCTCAGAATTTGCGCATCAATATCACAAAAGCAGCAGTTTTCTATGAACCTCTGAACAGCCGGGAGTCGTGCTCTGGGTTCAGACAACAGAGGAACGAACAGACAGGGCTACTGCTATTTAATGACTTTTTTAAACTGGAGTTGCAACAACTACGGTCGTCGACGCCTACGGAAAGATGAAAAGGACTAATAATAATAATAACAATAATAATAATAATAATAATAATAATAATAATAATAATAATAATAACAACAACCAACGTATGATAACCAATAACATGAATAAAATGTGCAGCATACAAAGACCCTCAAAAAGTAATCTATAGCCTTAATACTCTACTTTTTATGTCTTTATCTTTAATAATGAAATAATGTTAATAAACTTTCACAGAAAGCTCCATCTGATCAGAATGGCTAAAACTGAAACGCAGATGCCACAGAAACTACGAGTAGAAAAGGGTATATTTATGAAACCATTAATGAAAATTATTAATCAGGCCGAGTGCACCTTCGAGTAAAACCCAAGACTACGGAGGGCTATAGTTTTGCCAGCACAAGCTCTTGCTCCTGCAACAACTCGTAACGGCGGGCTGTACATAGTCTACAGCTGGGCGCAGTTTGTGGCACTGGCCAAATGGGTACCATTGGTAACCTATTGGAATGTCTCAGCTGTCACAAATAACGACTCAGATACTCCACTCAGATACTGATTTCAAAGCGAAACTAAAAGGAAGGGAAATTGAAAGAGAGTGGTTTATATTCTTGACTGTCCTTTCAAACTGTCCTGAGGCGTACATCTAGACCAAGTCACTGACAACTGTCAACGCATTTAAAACCATAATGTATGGATTTCTGAGAGATTGTCTGGTAAATTCCCAATGCCTGTGTTAATAAAAGCATAATGAGTTAAGGTCTATATCTTTGATAGTTTGACTGAATTAATATTACACAACTGGCACTACACAAACCAGAAATCCTAAAATGTTAATTAATCTACATAAGATGTTACAGAGGAATACTAAACAGCCTACCAGATAACTTCGGGTAATCATGGTAAGTCGAATGGAATGGAAAACCTTAATTTTTCAAATGTTGGGTCCGAATTTGCACCAACTATTTAAAATAAAGTTCTACTGAACAATGGCATAATTTCTTTTTTCTCTCTTCCACGATCTACTGGATTTTATATTTTAGAATAATCAAGAATAATTTCTCATTTTCTATCGTTCATTTTTTTTTTATGTAAGGAAATGAGGCATTAGATGTATGGAAATGAGGCATTAGACATCTCCTCCTGTTACATATTTGCTAAATTTCAAGTGTCTCCAACCATTCATAGTCTTTCATTCTTGACCTACTCAACCAATCTTAAGGAAGCGTATTCCCTCTATTCTCCCTCCTCAAGGATATTTACAACCTTCTTCCAGATGTACATGCATCCACTTAACTCCTCTCTAATGCTACGTGTATCCACTTAATTTCTCCTTTTGTAATTCTACATGTGTCCACTTGACTTCTTTCTGAAGTTTAACGTTCACTTAACTTCTTTCTATTGCTACATGTATCCACCCAATTTCTCTTTGGTAACGTTATTTGCATCCACTTAACTCCTCCTTCTTAATGCTACATATATCCACTTAATTCTTCTTAATGGTAAGTGTATCAACTAAACTTCCTATTAAATTTCTTCAGTTCCTACTCATGAAGATGTACTGTATCATTTATTTAACCTAGTTTTCTATTTCTTTATTTCAACTTTATCAAAAGTTTGTACCCGCTTAACCTGGTAACTGGCTGAGTATCCCTCCTTCCCAAATCTTTAAATCTGAGTATTAACTCTATCTGAGAACGACATTCCTTGTGTATCCCATTTTAACCCTTCACTTCCGTCTTTGAGATTCATCACCCACCAATTCATGTTGTATACCTCGTCTATATTACCCCTATATAGTGTATTTTCTTCTCATTCCATTTTCAAGCCATTCCTTTAACTATATTCCTCTAATATTTGTAGTTCTTTTCTGTCAGTGTGATCCACGAATCTCATTTCATCTCACTTTTATTGCATTCCGACCACTCACCGCGATATCTTCCTGTGCGTGACGACGGGGTTGGTGAGAATGGGATGCTTGGGCCGAGGACACAGACAACCGCAGAATCGCCGAAGGAACCTCATAAAGGCGCCTCTCCCCTTCCCTGCCGGAACCTGAAGAAGAGGAGGACGAATTGTCTCCCCATTTCTTCTTTTTCTTCTTGAGGTCGTCGTCGAAGGGATTGTAGCCTTTTCCGTGGCGTTTCTTGGTCGCTAGGTCCTTCATTTTCATGACACCGGACATAAGCTTGGCAGCGGGCACGGGGCCCTTTACCAAGGGCGTCAGTTTCTTCAACTTAGAGCCGCCGGGTACCGGACATTGCATAAGGAAGGGTGAGCTATGAGCCACCAGTAATTGCGTTGCTCTTGGGATGGTGAAGGTTATCTCTAAGAAAAAAAATTACTCTAGTACTAACTGTTCTGGGGACACTTTTCCAATCAGTGTTAAACAACTGACAATAATACTATATATGAAAAGAAAGGTACTAAGGAAAGTTGCACAGGAGATATCTCGAGAAGGGCTTTTCATATCTGAAAACAGACTTTGTGTTTTTATGACGATAATCCTGTCTACTATAAAATGCTGAGTGATTTAGAAAACTCAAAAAAGTAAGGAAAAAGGACGCACTCTGCTAACTGCCCCCTCATGTCGAATTCAAAATACATCTATAACATTACAGAAAAAACTAAAAGTAGCAAAGAAAAAAATAATAAAATAAAATCGAAAAATAACAAAAATAATGTTCATCTACAGAAGGAGGCAAGCAAATAACTCCCAACATTCACAAGAATAACTGGAGAGCACTGAAGTACAAGTCATAAATTTTATCATTCCTGGCCAGTGAATTATTACATCTTGCAGCAGCCAGCTGGTTCTGCGTACATAATGATTCTTTGACTTTCGCTAAAAGGTTTTTTCTTAGAAACAGGTCACTAGCATTGATTTTCACAAATAACGATATCACTGTCATCATTTATTGTACTGACATTCTAATTAACAGATAATAAATAAAAATTAAGGAATTAAAAAGACTTAATAAAAATAACAAACACAAAAACACTCTCGTTTTCACAAACGATAAGGTCCCAGCGATTATGAGGTCACGCTTTGACCTCCTTTCGGAAATCAGAATTGATCTTCATCCTTTCCCGTTATTTAAAAAAATATGTATATATGCGGGCGCACAATTTGTACAAGACCTCCTCAGCAAGGTCTATCTGACGTAAATAATCTTATCAAAACACAGCCAAAATCTCACATAACACCCACACATACACACGAGCCGGCGACACTATACGTAGCTGTAGCCTACCGATTCTGACGGTACGTAAGGCTGACTAACGCAGGTAAAGTGTGAATACTCTATCACAGGCGTTCGCTTTGATCGGTCTGATCAAGCTCTTTGAACACGCATACGTAAAACACATAGACAAATACCTCATTTAATCTACATTTAAAGACAACATGTAACTGTAAAACCCATATAAAATCGAACATTTGAAAAAATTACTACACGGATAGGCCATAACGGAATACGTAACTTGTGAAGCCGAAGTCGGTGCCATAATGCAACCATCGAGAGGTGGGGATTTACACACACCTGTGCGCAAC
Source organism: Macrobrachium rosenbergii (assembly GCF_040412425.1). Taxonomy (NCBI): domain Eukaryota; kingdom Metazoa; phylum Arthropoda; class Malacostraca; order Decapoda; family Palaemonidae; genus Macrobrachium; species Macrobrachium rosenbergii. The sequence continues at coordinate 15,533,413 of NC_089757.1, forward strand.
AAGTGGGCGTCTACAGATGTGCACCTGAAAAATCAGCTGTGTACACGCAAAAATGAAAATAAAACCTTAGATACCAGCGGCAAGGTTCATTAAATGCACTCTTCTAGGCACGGCAGTTTCTTTTGATGCATTCTATATATATATATGGATGTTTTAGGTATATAATATATATATATATATATATATATATATATATATATATATATATATATATATATATATATATATATATATATATATATATATATATATCTGTGTATATATGTGTGTATATGTATATATATATATATATATATATATATATATATATATATATATATATATAATATAAATAAAATGTTGTGGTGGTCACTCAGTAATTGCTGTTATCTCCAACCTATGTCAGTGGGACTCTGAATAAAATATTTTCATCTAGAGCAGGTTCACTGTAATATAAGTTCAGTAATGGCCCTCTTCTGGATGACGGGTATCATTCTTAAAATGAGGTCACGTTTATCTGGAATAATAATAATAATAATAATAATAATAATAATAATAATAATAATAATAATAATAATAAAATCCCCTGTGTCCATCTGGGTGAGCCAGGTCGTGGGACTAGCCACCCCATTCTTTAAATTAACCATATTTAGAATGAAGGGATAAGGTATGTTGCAACATTCACAATGGACGAAACGGCTAAAGCCTAAATAATAATAATAATAATAATAATAATAATAATAATAATAATAATAATAATAATCCGCCATTTTTTATCAAATTATTTAAGCCCATCGTATATTTGACAAAAGATTGGGACACTGTCCTCTGAAATTGGAAACGTGACAAGTTATCTGTCAAAAGATAAGAATAAGTCGAATAAGAAATTGCCATCCCTTTTTATTTTTTCGGTTATTTAAGCCTATACGAACGTGTATTTTGAAAATTGTGAAGAATTTCCGGCATGGTTGGGGGGGTACGAAAGTTACGTCATCGAGAAGAAAGGAGTAAGATGAATAGAAAAAGCCTACTTTAGAACGGCTAATGAGCCAAATTATTGGATGTAAATTCTGAACAAAGGGAAAGAATCTTCATGTTAAATGGGACTTCCAAAGTTATGGTGAACGTATCACTTGCAACCTTTCCAGGTCACTAGTGTGATAGGCTAGACCTGGGTTGGACAACGGCAAGCGTAATCATGGGGTTCATTACCCGTAGACTATCCATATTACGCAGAAAAATTAATATTGGTATTTGTTTCATTTTATACAAAACACACACACACACACACACACACACACACACATATATATATATATATATATATATATATATATATATATATATATATATATATATATATATATATACATATATGTATGTGTATATATATAAATTTATATAAAACAAATACGGAAGACGTCTGACGTCAAAAGATTACGCTCTTCATACCTAACAGTGGCTGGCTAAAGGCTGTTTAAATTTGAATTGGAGGGTTATTTATTGTTAATAATAATAATTATCTTAGTTTTCGAATCACAAGTAAGCATCTCAACAGAAAACGGTTGAAGTTCTCTATCACAGAAAACAATCACACAAATATAAGGGTAACAAAAATCAAATAGGTTCCTCGTCATATTTCCCATATCCAACTGTTCCGAATGTTACAGATTAAATGATGCTGACGTTGTTGTACCAGAATTTATAATACAAAAAATAACATGCATTCGGAAGATGAGGGAAACAATAACATATTCTATCAAAAAATGCGCAAAGACTAATAAAAAAACACCGGCCTAGGCTAGAAGAAATTAAAATACGGGGAAAAGGACGAATGTTGGAGCCTAAACACAATGAAAACGATAGCTCTGCATTTAAATTAATGAGAGATTACTAGTCAGGAAAAACGTTAACATGAAAATAATTCCAAATCTTGGCAGTAGATTTAACAAAACGTGGTTTGACGGGAGTTACGATGCCGCAAGAGGGAAAGAGAAACGCTCCTACTGAGCTCAACAGAACAAAGACAGAAAGGACGTATTGAGAGAGAGAGAGAGAGAGAGAGAGAGAGAGAGAGAGAGAGAGAGAGAGAGAGAGAGAGAGAGAGAGAGAGAGAGAGGACTGAGCTGGAGAGGTAAGGACGGAGTCAATTATCCATCCCCATCCCAGAGAACAAAAGATGAAGTGCACTAGATGTGACAGTAATCTAAAGGGATGGATAGGTAAAACACAAACCTTACATGTTACCAGGCACAATTTAAAGCATCTATACGGTATAAATAAACATTTAAAAAATATTCTAACATATCAAATTAGGAATGGCACAGTACCATCCACACTATACATTCAGGTAACTGCCCTCCTTTTATCCTCAACAATTACTTCCATTAGCATTCTCTAATTCATACTAACCCCAAACACTCGTGCACCATTCAGAGTAGCTTCTCCAGTTATCCACAGACAAGAAATCTTCAATGTACTCACTCCACAGGGCATCATTCACTTTTGACAGTGCATCTCCTCTTGCCTCCCTTAAATTTCAAGATCTATTTACCCAATGTTCATTCTCTCTCTATTAACCCCATGAGGATCAGACATACAGTATATCCTGCGACTCTTCAACACTACAATTTGATTTGCTCTTTCATACATTCTGTGTTAATATATAAGAATAATTTGGCTTTACTATTCTCCTTTTCCAAAGTATACATCAGAATATTTTGCTTTGAACCTCATGTATTTCCAACATCAACCCCTAACTGAAAGCGGCAAAACAACAATGCCATGCCCAATTTTTTTTCTTTTAAAAATGCGTATATTTGGCTATTTATCGATTATGACAAACACATGTCCAAAAGGCACCATAGAATCCAAGGGAGGGCAACCACCGATAAACCTTTGTTTAACTCTCCATTGCAATCGTCATGAGAAGAAAACTTCACCTATAATCCAAAACCCTTCTTTGAATGGGATGCAATAGTAGGAAATACATTTTCTAGAGATTCCACACATTTTAGAACGACTAACGTCATTTAAAATGCTATTACCAATCCCACAGGAAGGCCACACTCTCTGTTATGTCAGCAGGTGTGGAAACAATGCAGGGGTGAGAGGTGTCGGTCCATAAAAATCCCATTTGCCAAATTGGTCTGGGTATCCTGTGCAGTCTGGTCTAGCATCCCCACCTAGACTTGTAGTCACGATCACACTACAGTGATATCGCCCTTCCCAATGATTCGTCGGTGTTGTCACATAATCATATCTATTTAAGAATGACCTCATGCCTGTTGTAGAGGTTCAACACCCATCATCATCAAGAAAGAAACTATCCTTAGAGCACCAACAACCGTCACAACTCTACCGGTGAGCAATTTTATAGAGGTGAAACAAAATCAGTCCCGCAACAGTTACGGGAAGTTAAGCACCCTGCACGTCCCTAGAAACATCCCCTAATTACCGCTTAAAAACGACAACCAACGTCTGTCAATCATCCTAGTTCTCCTTCATGTTTTCTGAACATAATTCTAAAATACAATTAATTTTGATAGAAAAAACGTCAATCTTGCATTGTTTAAAAGCACGGTAAATTTTCATTGCTCGCTCAAAGATAAATCAATTTGATACATCCTGTCTTGTCAACGATCAAAATCTTAAAAGTTCATGACAACTAATCATAAGGGTGAAAGTGTTTACATCTAATATCTTCAAGAGTCAATAGTAAAAATAAAACCAAGCAAGAGTAGGCGTTAAAACTCAGTGGCCACCTCAAATTTGTTTGTTCCTTTGATGCTGTGAAATCCTTATTCTGTTGATGAATATAGCACCTTGGCTGTTTTCTAGAAAAGCGAAAACACAGTTGAGTCCTTTACATTATATCTTTGTCTTAGTAAAATTTTCTAGAACTTGATATCTGATTTTCCTTATGGCGATTTTTTTTTGACACTCATTTTTAACTCTGCGATTATTTGATTAACACCCCCTCCACATACGCGCACACACATATGTGTGTGTGTGTGTGTGTGTGTTGGGAGGGGATGTTAATCCAAGAATTGCAGGATTAAAAATGAGTGTCAAAAGAGAAAATCGCCATAAGGAAATCAGATATCAAGTTCCAGAAAATCTGACTAAGACATATTGTTATGCCAACACATTTTGGAGCCTCCTCTTATGTGAATACATACACACACACACACACGTTGTATATATATATATATATATATATATATACATACATACATACATGTACATATATATATATATATATATACATATACATATATATATATATATATATATATATATATATATATATATATATATATATATAAATGGATATAGAATATATATGAATGACAAGCGAGTACTTTTCAGTTCAAGCTTCTAGATCCATTGTATATATATATATATATTATATATATATATATATATATATATATATATATATATTATATATATATATAATGTGTGTGTATGTATTCACATAAAAGGGGAGGCTCAAATATGTGTTGGCATAACAGTTCTTAAAACAGTTCTTAGAAGGTCTTCAGGGATGAGGTTGTTGGCCGCATGCCCGTCTCCCTAGTGACAACCCTTTCTAGTCGACAGACCACCAGGTACAGTTAAATGCAAAAGTCAGCCGACGACTGCGTCACTCCCCAGTGTGCAAGTAACCCTGAATTTGATTGTGCCTACTTCACCATTTAGTTAACCTGAACTCGCTTGGGAATAAACTGGGAACTTTCATACGTGAGCCATATGTGCTAACCATTGTACCACAAGTAAAAAAACACAGACCCTGAGAGAGAGAGAGAGAGAGAGAGAGAGAGAGAGAGAGAGAGAGAGAGAGAGAGAGAGAGAGAGAGCTGAAATGCTATCAATTATGGTTTTACATAATCGCTCACTAATGCATCATCTCTTTAACAGGAATGACAGGTTTCCACTCGCTGTGGGTCTACTTTTGGTGACGATTTTGGCTGGTTCACTGAAACAGTCTGAGACTCCTAGAGATTTTCTTTCTCAATATAATTTATTCTCAACATGTGCAAGCATAAAATATTTACATGGAAAAATAAGAAAAAATAAATAAATATAAACAAAGCCCAAGCATACAAGTATATACGTAAGTATACTAGAGCTAAGTCTACCTAGCCTTGCAGCTAAGCCCCGCCCACTGCTTACGTTACGACCATTCCTTGAAGCTGACTGGTTGGCAGTGGTTTCGAAAAGTTGGGTAATGTGTGGTTCTTTTCATCTTCATTTATTTTTCAATGTTTGTTTTACCGAATTTAAATACGTTCTGCTGGTTATCAAAAGGAAACGTTATATTATCCCCTGAAATAAAATCATAATACACACCTCCCTAAAAATGGTAAAAAAGCAGGAAAATATTAATGAAGTCAGGAGTGTTGTGCGATGATGCAATGTTGTGTTTCGCAAATGAGGTTCACCTGAATACGGAGGCGACACATGGAATGTCTGCGTTCGAATCGGTGCACTTGAATTATAGGACAATGATAATTACCGTCTGATATTGTCAAGCGTGTTCGCCATTCTAGATTTAACACAATGAGTTTCTCAGAGCTATGCAGATTGGTATTTCATATTGATTTCAGGAAATATTACTACATATTAATAGTCATAAAATCGATTTCATTGCAATCGTTCACACATTCGGAGGGATGACAAGCAGTGACTGCACTCTACCAAACCAGAATATGCCGATGTTTAACTTAAAGTTACGCTATGATAGACTATACGAGTCATATTGGATATAATTTGCTGAGAACTTTCTTAATGACATGATCTCCTTTCGAAATAACAGCATAGACCTATAACGTCCTGTCTTTATGACTTTTGGATTATAGGCCAATCTCATATTCAGCCGTTTTAGTGTGGTTCTTGTAGTTATTCTTGGTTTTGTTGCTGCTGTTATGATGCTTGTAGTGTCTTTGAAAAATTTTCATATGGTAACCTAACATTGCAGAATAAACATAGACCTATTCATAAAAGAATCATCTGCCTACTCTTGTTAATTGACATCTAGACATTTGTTTTAATCAAAAGTAATCGAGATCTTTATGAATATAATCTACGCTAGAATATTCTCCTAACTACAGAGAGAGAGAGAGAGAGAGAGAGAGAGAGAGAGAGAGAGAGAGAGAGAGAGAGAGAGAATTGCTGACTCTTATGTATCCTTTTGTCCAAAAGCAAATGAATCATCTGCTACTCGCAGACTGGTCTGGATCATCTCATGCATAACTTTTTCAGCTATCATTTATCTTTTTCTTATTTCGTTTAGTATCTTATGATGCCTTCCTGCCACAGCCTTCATTTTCATAGAAATGCTACAGCAGCCTTATACTTACTCATCACAGTAATATAATTTGTTATTCCCTTTTGTAAATACATTTTCAATATAGTTCATTGAGAGCAGTTTGATAGTTGTGTGTAAGGCTGAGATAGTCCTATGATTGATCTGTGTGTGCCATCCGCTACGTGCCCACAAAGTTTTACTTTTTTTCTTTGGAAACTCCCATTGGATCCTCCAGGAATGCTTCAGGAGCGGAAGACTGCTTCAAAGGATCCTGGAGTCGGGAAGACATCTTCTCTCGTCGTCGGGGGATATCTATATTCAGTATATATATATATATATATATATATATATATATATATATATATATATATATATATATATATATATATATATATATATAAATATATATATATATATATATATATATATATATATGTATATATATATATATATATATATATATATATATATATTTATATATATATATCAGTAAGATGGAATCCCATAAGATTATAGAAGACGACTCGTTAAAGTAAAGAAACTGCTTATGTGTCAGAAAAAGAACTCTAAGTAATGGTTAACGCAATGTTAAATGGTCTAAAGCCTTTGGGATTTTCCTTGAAGACATTTTGGAATCCTTCAGTCTCCAGCTCCTGGAAGGACGAGAGAAATGCCATTCACGCATGCACTGAACTCCAAGGTCTCCAATATAAATCTCCGAGATGCTTCAAATTGTCTGGAAGCCTTCAGAGAAAGCAAGTGTCATATTTGAAAAGATAGGTAAGAGAAAGCAAAGAGTATGGTGAAGGGAAGGGTCTGACCCAGAGGCTGTTTCCTCGGAGGAAGGCAGGTATCCTGCCAGGCTGGGGAAACGGGCCTGGAGAGGGCCCAAACCCCTTAAAGATGGGCCCCAAAAGCCCTCAAGACTTGCAGTGAGTTTTTTTGAGGCAGCTTTGAAGGAAGGGTCCGACCCAGAGGCTGCTTCCTCGGAGGAAGGCAGGCATCCTGCCAGGCTGGGGAAGCGGGCCTGGAGAGGGCCCAAGAACTTCAAGGATGGGCCCCAAAAGCCCTCAAGGTTCGCCAGTCTCTTGAGGGCAGCCTTGAAGGGAAGGGTCTGACCCAGAGGCTGTTTCTCGGAGGAAGGCAGGTATCCTGCCAGGCTGGGGAACGGGCCTGGAGAGGGCCCAAACCCCTTAAAGATGGGCCCCAAAAGCCCTCAAGACTCCTGAGTTTTTTGAGGGCAGCTTTGAAGGGAAGGGTCCGACCCAGAGGCTGCTTCCTCGGAGGAAGGCAGGCATCCTGCCAGGCTGGGGAAGCGGGCCTGGAGAGGGCCCAAGAACTTCAAGGATGGGCCCCAAAAGGCCAGTCTCTTGAGGGCAGCCAGGGAAGGGTCTGACCCAGAGGCTGTTTCCTCAGGAGGAAGGCAGGTATCCTGCCAGGCTGGGGAAACGGGCCTGAGAGGGCCCAAACCCCTTAAAGATGGGCCCCAAAAAGCCCTCAAGACTTTGAGAGTTTTTGAGGGCAGCTTTGAAAGGAAGGGTCTGAACCAGAGGCTGCTTCCTCGGAGGAAGGCAGGTATCCTACCAGGCTGGGGAAGCGGGCCTGGAGAGGGCCCAGGAACTTTAAGGATGCCCTAAAACCCCTGAGGCTCACCATTCTCTTGAGGGCAACCTTACAGGAAGGGTCTGACCCAGAGGCTGCTTCCTCGGAGGAAGGCAGGTAACCTGCCAGGCTGGGGAAGCAGGCCTGGAGGGCCCAAGCCCCTCAAAGGTGGGCCCCTAAAGCCCTCTAGGCTGGCCAGTCTTTTGAGGGCAGCTTTGAAGGGAAGGGTCCGACCCAGAGCCTGCTTCCTCGGAGGAAGGCAGGTATCCTGCCAGGCTGGGGAAGCTTCCTGAGAGGGCCCAAGCCCTCAAAGATGGGCCCAAAACCTCAAGGCTCGCCAGTCTCTTGAGGGCAGCCTTGAAGGGAAGGGTCTAACCCAGAGGCTGCTTCCTCGGAGGAAGGCAGGTATCCTGCCAAGCTGGGAAGTGGGCCTGGAGAGGGCCCAAGAATTTCAAGGATGAGGCCCAAAAGCTCCCACAAAGCTCTCCAGTCTCTTGATGGATTTTGACTGGCCGTTTGTTGATGCTGTTGCGTGGTGTTCCAGGGCGTTGCGGTCTTCTGGGTACATTCAAAGGGGGCTGGCTAGAGAATGGGTGTGGGGTATTCCGTGTGCAACACCCGTCCTCCAGCAGATCCCGTCGAAAAGACCCAGAAGATGGCAGCACCTCGGGAGCGACACGCGGCAGAGTCAACAGGAGGCCAGTCAGAATCCTCCACAGTCCTGCTTAACTTGGGGGTTGTTCCTCCTGCTTTGTTTCTTCTTCGTCTGGACTGCCTCCACTTTTTCCTCCGCCTCCCAATTCGGCAGAGCGGTTCTTCATCTCTTGGGCCTCTTCTCGAACGAACCCAGTTTTCCCTCTTTCGTCGTTAAGATTTTCCTTCGACGAGACAATTTGCAGTTCCTTCTCAGCCAAGCCATGTTGGAGCGATTGAGTTCGATCGTCCGGCTTCTGGACCTTCGACTGGACACCTAAATTATCCTCTGGTCCTCTTTTCCAAGACTGTTGTCAAGAGCAACATTTCTTGCTCGAGGAACATGAACTTCTTGGTGTGAGGCTCGCTGGCGTCTTTCCAGCTCTTTCCTCATCTTCTTTCTCTCCGCTTCATGGGCCCTCACCTTTTCCTCGAGACAGGCGATGTAGACTTCATTCATATGATTTCATCTTCCAGTTCGAGTATTTTTCCTTTGTTCTTTTCAAGTTCTGTATCTTAGCGAGTGAGGAAGTCCTTCAGTTGTTCGATATCCTTTTCTTTCTTAATCATGGCATCCTCCCATTCTTCATTTTTTCTTCTTTAGGCATTCGTTATTCGAGGGAAGGTCCTTATTTTTTCCTTTCAATTTTCCTTATCATTTCCTGAGCATCAGCAAAAGCTCTCGAAGCCCTTCAACACAGGACCACGCTTTCCTTAACTCCTTCTCTAAAACCTCCTTCTTTTGAATATAAAATTCTTCCTTCCGAATGCTGTCATCAGTTTCTACCTGGTTGTTGCAGTTCCTGAGACCAGACTTATCGTATTGGCTCTCCATGTAGATGGCTAGTTAAAAACGTTTTTAAAAATATCATGTCCAAAGTTTTGAACTTCCTTTATAAACAATATCACTGATCCAAAAGATTCATAGCCAACAATTGCGCACATGCGTTTTTCAATATTGGAAACATAGTTACCTCTCCTTCTACTTCTTCAAAGCATATAATATTTTTTGTATATGATTCTAACGGAAACTGGAATAAAAAAGGAGAAAAGACAAATTTCCAAAATATGTTTTGAGAAAAGTGTTGCAGTCTTCAGTTCAGACGAAATAAGATTCCAGAGGAAAAGAATTTGTCTCTTGTCCATGTTTCTAGAAATGGGAGCGGAATCTAGACTCTAAAAATACTGATCAGACCTAAAATTACTTAATTATTGGTGTCTCTCATTAAATCTGCTTTATAAACCATTGAATAAAATCGTTAAGAGCCTCATATCTATGCATACAAATTGGAATAAATAAAGCAATGGCATTTTACCTTATATAAACGCTCGTATTCATGTTCATTCATTTATTCATACACACACACACACACACACACACACATATATATATATATATATATATATATATATATATATATATATATATATATATATATATATATATATATATATATATATATATATATATATATATATATATATACATATACATATATATATATATATATATATATATATATATATATATATATATATATATATATATGTGTGTGTGTGTGTGTGTGTGTGTGTGTGTGTTATGTGTGTGTATATATAGTGAGTGCCTAGCGTGCGTTGAGTATTAAGTGCGTGTTTAGTGTTATTGAGTGTGAGTGCTTAGTGAGTGAAAGTGTATTGTGAACGTTAGTGTTTAGTGACTGTACATTACTGTTTAGTGAGTGTTTAGTGACTGCATGCAAGGAAAGTCCTGAAATTTACAGGAACCATTTATGCTAAACACTGCTTAGATCCAAGAGCAGAAGCGTAGCCTTGACCACAATGGTTGGAGTGCTTAGGCCAACCTGTTTTTGTAAGGTAATTTTTCTCTGTGAAATTGGGTCAGTAGTAATAATAATAATAATAATAATAATAATAATAATAATAATAATAATAATAATGAAATAGTAACAATATGATAACAGTAAAAATATAAAAATAAAAATAGTAAAAATAATAATAGTAATAAAGTATAGTGCTCCCGGCTGGACCGAGACCTTTCAATATGGTCGCCCGAGGTCACACGCTCGGCAGAGAGAGCACCAATCCGGTGATTGACGCTCTATGGTATTATACCCTCTATGTCTATGGTTTGATTCCGCTCGGTAATGTTGAGCTCTGTGCATGAATGATGACATCACAGATTTGAGCTCCCAGAGTTGTGAAGTATGCAACTGATATCTCTGATAAAAGATATGATAAGCTATATATCATTATGAAGATCTTGAATAATTTTGTCTTTGCATATTTTTTTTTATTTTGATCAAGTACAGCCTAAATACACAAGCATCTTGTTTTTTTCTTTTAAACTGGCGTTGGCCTACATTAGCGATTCCACATAGACCACATTCATTGAAGTGAAGCATGGACTTATGCAGCCAGTTTCAATATTAGGTATTAATTCATCATAATCCTGCATGTCAAATGTTGATATCATTGGGAGATTAGGCCTACATATCAAATTCTTGTATTTTGAGGCAATGACAGGCATAGACCTACACATCAAATTCTTATATTTTGAGACAACGACAAGGCACAGGCGTACATGTCAATTTCTTATATTCTAAGGCAACGACAGGGTATAGGCCTACACGTCAATTTCCTATATTTTGAGGTAATGGGAGGGCATGGGCCTACATGTCAATTTCTTATTGTAAGCAATTTTCTACCTGTATATGCTGGAAATAGAGTAGCTTTTAATTAATATAATAGTTTCAACTCCACGATATAAAATGTATATGAACTATATTGAAAATGAATTTACAAAAGGGATAACAAATTATATTACTGTGATGAGTAAATGCAACGCTACTGTAACATTTTATGAAAATGAAGGCTATGGTGGCAAGGCATCATAAGATACTTAATGAAATAATAATAAAAATAAATGATAGCTGATAAAGTTATGTATGAGATGATCAAAACCAGTCTTCGAGTAGCCCATGAATCACTTGATTTTGGGGCATTCTTGTATATTACCCTGACGGACAAAAGGGTACATAAGTCAGTAAATTTTTTCTCTCTCTGTTGTTAGAAGATTCTAGCGTAGAGTATATTCATAAAGATCTCGATTACTTTTAATTAAAAACAAATTACTAAATTTTGATTAACAATAGTAGGCAGATAATTCTTCACACCAGTATTTTATGAAAAGGTTTATATTTATTCTGCAATGTTAGGTTACCATATGAAAATTTTTCGAAGACACTACAAGCACCATAACAGCAGCAACAAAACAAGAATAACCACAACAAACCCACAATAAAACGGCTGAATATAAGATAGGCCTATAATCCAAACGTCATAAGCTGCGTAAACGGACAAAAAGATATAGGACATTATAGGTATACGTCATTTTTGTGATCCTGTTATTTCGAAAGGAGAAAATGTCTCTAAGAAGATTCTCAGCAAATTATATCCAATATGACTCGTACAGCCTATCATGCTGTAAGTTAACCTTAAGCTAAACGTAGGCCTATTCTGGCTTTGTAAAATGCAGTCACTGCTTGTCACCCTACCGAATGCGTGAACGATTGCAATGAAATCGATTTTATGACTATTAAAATACAGTAAAATCTCCTAAAATCAATATGAAATACCAGTCTGCATAGCTCTGAGTCTTTGTTTACATGTAGAATGGTGAACGCGCTTGACAATATCAGACGGTAATTATCATTGTCCTATAATTCAAGTGCACCGATTCGAACGCAGACGTTCCATGTGTCACCTCCGTATTCATGTGAACCTCATTTACGAAACGCAACATTGCAGCACCGTGGAACACTCCTGACTTCATTCATATTTTCCTATTTTTTTTCCATTTTTAGGGAGATGTGTACTATGATTTTATTTTAGGGGATAATATAACGTTTCCTTTTGATAATCAGCAGAACGTATTTTACTTCGGTAAAACAACCATTGCAAGATCAATGAAGATGAAAAGAACCACACATTAACCAACTTTTCGAAACCACTTCCAACCAATCAGCTTCAAGATTTTGCTATAGTAGTGGTATATGGATCTTTACAGGTCATGGGCCTAAACATATTTACTATCCAAAACACAATTTTTCCCAAAAAGATTTTCCCTGAAAGTATAATTCTCCATACAATCTTTATCCCAAACATTAGATAAAACATTTCTGAATTCTAACGCGTTCTGGCATAGATGACCATTACAGTTTTCCATACTAATAAATCAATCTTCCGCGTTCCGGGGTTGGTGAGCTAAGACGGGTTGATTACCCACAAGGTCAAACGAGTCCTATCCGGTTTGAGCTCCGAATCCGAATGATTGCTGTTGTTGGCTTCAGATCAAGGGTCGGCGCGAGTTTCTCTCATATGAGCAACTGGTATAGCAGAGTCCACCTAGCTTTGCAGCTAAGCCCCGCCCACTGCACGCCAGTGATTGGCTAACTCCCGAAGGGGGAATAACGTCACACTAGTTAACAGTCCAAATGATTACCGGTACGGATTTGACTCCGTTCGGTCATGTTGAGTTTCGTGCATGAATCACATGACACCGCAGATTTGAGTTCCCGGAGTTGTGAAGTATGCAATTGATATCTCCGATAAAAGATATATTAAGTTATATATCGTTATGAAGGTCTTGGATCATTCTGTCTGTGCATCTTTTATTTTTTGATCATGCACAGCCTAAATATACAAGCATCTTGCTTTTTTTTTTTCAAATTGGTATTGGCCTAAATAAGAGATCCCACATAGACCACTTTAATTGAAATGAAGCATAATCTTTTGCAGTTATGTCAAATGTTAATATCATTGAGAGACTAGGCCTACACGTCAGTTTCTTATATACTGAGGCAATGACAGGGCATGGGCCTACACGTCAATTTCTTATATTCTGATGCAAAGACAGGGCATGGGCCTACACGTCAATTTCTTATATTCTCAGACAATGACAGGACATGGGCCTACACGTCAATTTTTTATGTCTGAGACAATGACAGGGCATGGGTCTACACGTCAATTTCTTATATTTTGAGACAATGACAGGCATGGGCCTACACGTCAATTTCTTATATTCTGAGTCAATGACAGGACACGGGCCTACACGTCAATTTCTTATATTCTGAGACAATGACAGGACATGGGCCTACACGTCAATTTCTTATATTTTGAGACAATAACATGCATGGGCCTACACGTCAATTTCTTTCATTCTGAGTCAATGACAGGGCATGGGCCTACATGTCAATTTCTTATATTCTCAGACAATGACAGGGCATGGGTCTACACGTCAATTTCTTATATTCTGAGGCAATGATAGGGCATAGACCCACACGTCAATTTCTTATATTCTGAGTCAATGACAGGGCATGGGCCTCTACGTCAATTTCTTATATTCTGAGGCAATGACAGGGCATAGGCCTACACATCAAATTCTGATATTGTGAGACATTGACAGGGCATGGGCCTACACGTCAATTTCTCATCGCAAAGTTTTCTATCCGTATCTGTTGGAAATAGAGTAGCTTTTAATTAATATTGTAGTTTCAACTCCACGATGTATGATGTAAATGCATAAAGTGGAATGATGTACACGTATAACAAGTGCACATACATATACATGCGTGGATGGCCATAGTAATTGTAACGCCACTTATACCACAGAGAATAAAAGTAAAACTTGTGGGCATGTAGCCGAGGGCACACACAGATCAGTCATAGGACTGCTCTCAGTGAAGTATATTGAAAATATATTTACAAAAGGGTTAACAAATTATATTACTGTGATGAGTAAATATAAGACTGCTGTAGCATTTCTATGAAAAAGAAGGCTATGGTAGGAAAGCATCATAAGATACTTCACGAAATAAGAAAAAATGATAGCTGAAAAAGTTATGTATGAGATGATCCATACCAGTCTGCGAGTGGCCCATGATTTATTTGCTTTTGGGACCATTCTTGTAAATTACCCCGTTGGACAAAAGGATGCATAAGAGTCAGAAATTCTCTCTCTCTCTCTTGATAGGAGAATATTCTAGCTTAGACTATATTTATAAAGATCTCGATTACTTTTAATTAAAACAAATTACTAAATTTCAATTAACAAGAGTAGGCAGATAATTTTTACACCAGTATTTTATGAATAGATCTATATTTATTCTGCAATGTTAGGTCACCATATGAAAATTTTTCGAAGGCACTACAAGCATCATAACAGCAGCAACAAAAGAAGAATAACCACGACCAGAACCACAATAAAACGGCTGAATATGAGATAGGCCTATAATCCAAAGGTCATAAAGACAGGGCATATAAGCTGTCATTTTTATGGTCCTGTTATTTCGAAAGGAGATAATGTCCTGAAGAAAATTCTCAGCAAATTATATCCAATATAACTCGTATAGCCTATCATACTATAACTTTAAGTTAAACATCGGCATATTCTGGTTTTGTAAAGTGCAGTCGTTGCTTGCCATCCCTCCGAATGTGTAAGCGATAGCAATGAAAGCGATTTTATGACTATTAAAATGTAGTAAAATTTCCTGAAATCAGTATGAAATACCAGTCTGGTTAGCTCTGAGGAAATCTTTGAATTAAATTTAGAATGGTGAACACGCTTGACAATATCAAACGATAATTATCCTTGTCCAGCGATTCAAGTGCACCGATTCGAACGCAGGCACTCCTGTGTCACCTCCGTATTCAGGTGAACCTCATTTACGAAACACAACATTGCAACATTGCAGAACACTCCTGACTTCACTCATATTTTCCTGCTTTTTATCAATTATAAATCCTGTTATGTTATAGGATTTCTGTGACTTAACATTTGTAAATTTTTATACTTACTACATATATCCACGCGGGAGCCTTGTTAGAGTTACCTTAGGATATATGAAAGGAAATAAACTTTGTACTTTTCGTGATCATAATTCTCATAACATTAACATGAAACACTGAACGACCTTATCTAAAAAACACTGGCACATGCTGAGCCGTTCACAACTTTCCAGTAACGCTAGCATGTAAGCAGTCATTCAATTACTTGACCAAGATGATTCGGGTGGTGTTAATTGCAAGCAATGGAAGGGCAGCAACTGGGGTACCTGCCGGTACCTGGTTTTAGGTGGCAACCTGGCCCCGGTGCAACAACTCCGCAGCTGAAAACAAAAGATTGAAAATAATTAAAGAGCATTCTTCGTGAAATAAACATGCTCAATTGTACCACTATTACTAATGCACATTTTTAATCATAATACTGTATTCAGAACTGTTATGTAAGCTAGATAATTTACTCTTGCATGCATCTAAATAGTCCATATAGCTAATCTATGATACGATGAACTCTTTCTACGCAGTTCTGGAAAAATCACAAAGTGAAATAAATTACTTACGTTGTTATCTGGTAATACAGATCTCCGCCTTGTGTGTAACAAGAAAACTCTGCACAACTGTCTCTGGCCGGCCAGGTTTCGCCTTCGGCGTACGCCTTATCGCTTTCTTTATCCCAGCATTTTCCTGGATGATCTGTGGAACGGAGAATTGCGACCGTGTGAAATTCGGTGATCTTATAAGATTTAAAGGTCACTACCCCGAGAACGAACATACGCATAAAATATGATCAACGCCCAGGCGCCCTTTCAACTATTCCCGAGTGAGTCCTCAGGGCACTAGCGGATCAGTTTGGGGGCACCTGGGCACGTGCCCCTATGAAAAAAAAAATAACAAAATAATAATATAGAAGATTTAGATAAGAATAACATGAGAAATATAAAAATGGGAAAAAAATAAAAGTCTATCATAGAAATACATACATACATATATATATATATATTATATATATATATATATATATATATATATATATATATATATATATATATATATATATATATATATATATATATATATATATATAAAAATTGGTGGCCCCCATGAAATTTTTCTGGATCCGCTAGTGCCTCAGGAAGCAAGGAAGTGGCCGCTGAAGTTTCAGCAGTAATGTATGCCAAGCGTGATTGAAATGACACAATTATATACAGCTAAAACGGATTTTCAGGACATGAGAATAATTCATGACGAAAAAATATGACAAATAATATATATATATATAAATTGTTCACGATTATACGAACAGCTACGTCCGAACATCCGTAAACTATCAGTCCATCTCCTAAGACTAAAAAGGAGATTTATATTCTTCATAAAAGCACCAACGTAAGCCCTGTTTTAAAAGTTCATGAGACGCTACCAACCTGGATGGGTATCTGCTATGCCCCTTTGAAGCGCCCCAAACTGATGCCGAGCAGTGTTAAAATCAGTGCCGTCTTCAGGAAGACTTTGCCCATTTTGGATGTGGCTTCAGGAGGGACGGAGGTGAGCGTTCTCGGAATAAGTTGTAGGTCTGAGGTGGAAAATGACAGAGCGCTTCCTTTTATACCCCAGACAGAATGGGCGAGGCAGCAAAGAAATGCCCTGACGATGACGTCATGCAATTTTTCGCTTTGTTTGGTTATAGTTACGTTTTGGCGGCAATTTATTGCCAATGCAAAGAAAAAATTTTTACAATTTCTCGGTTATGGTCATAACATTCAGGTTTGCTAATGTTATTTAAAAATTGCAAAAATACTAATGGAGCAAGCCTGGAAAGCCATTAACTTTCGATAAAAAAATATATTAAATAAAAGCAAATGTGGGCTTTTAATACAACATAATATAGCATGTATGTCCCATAAAAACAATCTTACCAATAAATCCACCTTTCAGAGCCCTGGTTAGTGTAGCTAAAAACAGGTTTTCCGTTGCTAGCGCCAGAATATGTACGATTGCAAAACGGCTATGCATACAGACGTTAAAGTATGTATTTTTATTTAGCCAAGTTGCCCTCATGTGCAAACTACGGAACGATCTGTTTTGTGATCTCCAGCATACGCTGGGTGTCAAGGCTACCTTTACTAATTTCTGATGCTAAAAATGTATTACGTAAAACACTAGTTGGGCTACCTTGTGGTACAAAAGCTGACCTTAAATTTTTGGTGATAGTCATTTTTCTGCAGATCCAGTTATTACGCTCATTTATAAAGTTGAATGTTGTACCTTTAAGAGAGAGAGAGAGAGAGAGAGAGAGAGAGAGAGAGAGAGAGAGAGAGAGAGAGAGATAACCGTTTTACTGATGTGCATATGACATACTGACGCACCACAAGAAAAGAATGGGCGAAGAGAAAGATTTCATTTTTAAAAATTAGTCTATAAAGCCAAATGCTGAGAGAGAGAGAGAGAGAGAGAGAGAGAGAAACAGTCGAGTCGCTCAAAACAAGGATGATGTGATTTCTGAGTACTTGACTGTCTTCAACTTGAATTCATGTATAAGGAACATCAATAACAGTCTTAATGGCTGAACTGGGTTTTCATGTTTATTGGCCACTTTTCAAATGGCTAAGAGATGGCCTCTGCACTGTTTCTTCAGTTACACTACAGTATGTCTTCCCCTTTCTGTGTAATACCCAGAGATGGGGCTTTTTAATGTCTGTATATTATATTCATCGGCCAAATCATCAACTTGGAGTTGTATACTAAATAAATTTAAGAACGACAGAAGAACTGAGCGAAGGTTTGGATGGCCCCTAACTAGAAACTACCAAAGCATTACCAAATTATGCAACAAACCTTCGCGGTCCCAAGTAGAGAAGTTGAGGTGTTCATTAATAAGCCATCTTAAATCAGAAGTTTCATGAAAATGCCAGTCATTTCGACTCTTATGAATAATCCGTCCACGCGAGTTCAAATTGCAGAGATGGTTTCAGGTGAATAACCGAGACTTCAGGAAATCATGCTGCACATATCTGTCACTATGCCTGTTTAAATAATTCATGAGGTTCAGTAAGGACAAAACAGATAGGCGCTTTTAGGCAGTTAGGTCGTTTTCACCAATACATCTGAGGCATTATACGATCTTGGATCCGAGATGACTCAGGCCATCCATATTGCCGTCTTCTAAGGCATCTAATCCTAGGAGGCCACAGGCCAGCCATATTGAAAGGGTATTAAGTTTAGGAGGCCAAAGGGTGGCCAGTCACGAGAGATGTCTAGCCTTATTATTCTAATAATCTTCAGAGGAAAATGTCAGCCATTTTAAAATATCATTAATTTTGGAGGCCAAACGACAGCCATTTTCAAAAGTCATCTAATCCTTTGAGGACAAATTACCACTATTTTCAAAGGATATCTTAATATGCAAGGCAAAATAACAGCCTTTTCCATACTAAGTTCCATTTAAAAGGATATTTATTCCAGTGAAACCAAATAACTGCTATCTTCAAAGGTCATCTAATTCTCTGACGTCGTTTGAAAGCTATTTTTAAGGGGCATCCAATATTACGAGGCCAAATAATAGCCATTCTCAAAGGTCATGTAATTCTATAAGGCCACATACCAACATATTTCAAACGAAGTTAAATCCTCAGAGGTAAAAAAAAAAAAAAAGTAATTTTTAAAAGCCAGTTAATCATATAAGGCCACAAGACAGCCTTTTTCAAAGAACATCTAATCTTAGGATGTAAAATGACAGCCATTTTCATGGGTCATCAAAACTAAGATTAATTAATGACAGAAGCTGTCCCGGAACATCAAAACCAGGGTGGATGAATGATAGAAACTGTCTTGGAACATCAAAACCAAGATGGTTGAGTGGCAGAAACTGTCCTGGAACATCAAAACCAAGATGGATGAATGAAAGAAACTGTCTTGGAACATCAAAACCAAGATGGATGAGTGGCAGAAACTGTCCCGGAACATCAAAACCAGGATGGATGAATGACAGAAACTGTCTTGGAACATCAAAATCAAGATGGATGAGTGGCAGAAACTGTCCTGGAACATCAAAACCAACACGGATGAATGATAGAAACTGTCCTGGAACATCAAAACCAAGATGACTGAATAACAGAAACTGTCCTGGAATATCAAATCCAAGATGACTGAATAACAGAAACTGTCCTGGAACATCAAAACCAACACGGATGAATGATAGAAACTGTCCTGGAACATCAAAACCAAGATGACTGAATAAAAGAAACTATCCTGGAATATCAAACCAAGATGACTGAATAACAGAAACTGTCCTGGAACATCAAAACCAACACGGATGAATGATGAAACTGTCCTGGAACATCAAAACCAACACGGATGAATAACAGAAACTATCCTGGAATATCAAATCCAAGATGAATGAATAACAGAAACTGTCCTGGAACATCAAAACCAACACGGATGAATGATAGAAACTGTCCTGGAACATCAAAACCAAGATGACTGAATAACAGAAACTATCCTGGAATATCAAATCCAAGATGATTGAATAGCAGAAACTGCCCTGGAACATCAACACCAACACGGATGAATGATAGAAACTGTCCTGGAACATCAAAACCAAGATGACTGAATAACAGAAACTATCCTGGAATATCAAATCCAAGATGATTGAATAACAGAAACTGCCCTGGAACATCAACACCAACACGGATGAATGATAGAAACTGTCCTGGAACATCAAAACCAAGATGACTGAATAACAGAAACTATCCTGGAATATCAAATCCAAGATGACTGAATAACAGAAACTGCCCTGGAACATCAACACCAACACGGATGAATGATAGAAACTGTCCTGGAACATCAAAACCAAGACGACTGAATAACAGAAACTATCCTGGAATATCAAACCAAGATGACTGAACAACAGAAACTGTCCTGGAACATCAAAACCAACACGGATGAATAACAGAAACTATCCTGGAATATCAAATCCAAGATGATTGAATAACAGAAACTGTCCTGGAACATCAAAACCAACACTGATGAATGATAGAAACTGTCCTGGAACATCAAAACCAAGATGACTGAATAACAGAAACTATCCTGGAATATCAAATCCAAGATGATTGAATAACAGAAACTGCCCTGGAACATCAAAACCAACACGGATGAATGATAGAAACTGTCCTGGAACATCAAAACCAAGATGACTGAATAACAGAAACTATCCTGGAATATCAAATCCAAGATGACTGAATAACAGAAACTGTCCTGGAACATCAAAACCAACACGGATGAATGATAGAAACTGTCCTGGAACATCAAAACCAAGATGACTGAATAACAGAAACTATCCTGGAATATCAAATCCAAGATGACTGAATTACAGAAACTGCCCTAGAACATCAAAACCAACACGGATGAATGATAGAAACTGTCCTGGAACATCAAAACCAAGATGACTGAATAACAGAAACTATCCTGGAATATCAAATCCAAGATGACTGAATAACAGAAACTGTCCTGGAACATCAAAACCAACACGGATGAATGATAGAAACTGTCCTGGAACATCAAAACCAAGATGACTGAATAACAGAAACTATCCTGGAATATCAAATCCAAGATGACTGAATAACAGAAACTGTCCTGGAACATCAAAACCAAGATGACTGAATAACAGAAACTATCCTGGAATATCAAATCCAAGATGACTGAATAACAGAAACTGCCCTGGAACATCAAAACCAACACGGATGAATGATAGAAACTGTTCTGGAACATCAAAACCAAGATGACTGAATAACAGAAACTGTCCTGGAATATCAAATCCAAGATGACTGAATAACAGAAACTGTCCTGGAACATCAAAACCAACACGGATGAATGATAGAAACTGTCCTGGAACATCAAAACCAATATGACTGAATAACAGAAACTATCCTGGAATATCAAATCCAAGATGACTGAATAACAGAAACTGTCCTGGAACATCAAAACCAACACGGATGAATGATAGAAACTGTCCTGGAACATCAAAACCAAGATGACTGAATAACAGAAACTATCCTGGAATATCAAATCCAAGATGACTGAATAACAGAAACTGTCCTGGAACATCAAAACCAAGATGACTGAATAACAGAAACTATCCTGGAATATCAAATCCAAGATGACTGAATAACAGAAACTGTCCTGGAACATCAAAACCAACACGGATGAATGATAGAAACTGTTCTGGAACATCAAAACCAAGATGACTGAATAACAGAAACTGTTCTGGAACATCAAAACCAAGATGACTGAATAACAGAAACTGTCCTGGAATATCAAATCCAAGATGATTGAATAACAGAAACTGTCCTGGAACATCAAAACCAACACGGATGAATGACAGAAACTGTCCTGGAATATCAAAACCACGATGGATGAATGACAGAAACTGTCCTGGAACTTCAGAACCAAGACGGATGAATGACAGACACTGTCCTGGAGCATCAAAACCAAGATATATGAATGTCAGAAACTACTAAGACGGACACAAAGAACATGACAGCTAATTTCCTTTCAATATTAATTTTGACTTTCTAGTCTTGCATTTGTTAATCACTTTATTCTACACAAGTTGGTTTTGCAACTTTTTTCCCTTTGTTAGAATTTTTTAAAAACATAGCGGGGTAATATATATATACATATATACATTTCCCACATATATGTGTGCGTGTGTGTATGTGCGCGCGCGCGTGTACATACATCGAAAAATAAAAGCAACGATAAACGGGGCTTTGGTTCGAAGCACGTGAATAATCATACTCCCAACAGTGCATAAAACAAAATACGCTTTACACTATCTTCCATCCGACGTGTAATTTTTCCTTACTATTATAGTCTTGTCGAACAAGCGACAGTCGAAGGTAAACGGAACATTTCTTTGATCTTTTATGGTCTTGAGGTCATTCCTTGGGTAGAATTTATTAATTTACTGTACTTATATTTCGTAGAGACCAAAGAAGAAAAGGTTAACCATAACTTATATTATGTATATGTGAGTTTTACGGACATTGTAATGCCAGGAAACTGCCACATATTAGATTGTGAATATATTTAATTCTAGAGAGCTGTGTAACTTCAAGTCGATGACCATTATAGCGTTACGCCATCTAAGAAAACACATTATTAGGTAAAGAGAAAGAAATGTTCACAAAACTGTCGGTATTTGTATGAGTTTTGTTCTTTGATTTTGGTATCGATGACCGTCCCTGCTGTGACGCAATTAACGCATTTTCCTATCCAAAAGGTCTGCGATGAAATTCTGTGTAGAGCTTTTACAGCAAAGGACTCTGAAGAAATATTCCTCATTGGACGGGTTGGTATCGTTCTCGGCTAGCACTCTGCTGGGCCCGCGTTCGATTCTCCGACCGGCCAATGAAGAATTAGAGAAATTTGTTTCTGGTGATAGAAGTTCATTTCTCGTTGTATGTGGTTCGGATTCCACAGTAAGTTGTAGGTCCCGTTGCTAGGTAACCAATTGGTTCTTAGCCACGTAAAATAAATCTAATCCTTCGGGCCAGCCCTAGGAGAGCTGTTAGTCAGCTCAGTGGTCAGGTTAAACTAAGGTATGCTTACTTCTGAAGAAATATTTCCACCAACAAGCGAAGCAGCCGTTCATAGTTTCTTGTCTCTAAGTAACGCCAAATTTGGTTGGATAAAGTTTCAAGTCTGTTGACTGAGAGTGGTACATTGAATAACAAACTTGTTCAAAAGTAGTAATCCATACCAGTCACCCAAGACACACTCCTGAAATGATTGTAAGTTGAGCTGCGCAAATAAATGTTGTTGGCCTTGAAAACAATGACCTCCAAGTTCACCGTATAGCAACATGGGTTCCTCACTACACATGACTGAAGACCATCGACATGTTAAGAGTCTAATGATCAAAAGTAATACTGACTCTTTCTTTAAGGAGACAAGAAAGTCGATCGGTTATTCACAATTATGCTTGGGATCTTTCATTCCATCGTCGGCAGCAGATTACATTTAGGTTTTGGAAAACCTAAATCTCACGAAACCGCAATCATACATCCACAATCCGTGTCGTTTCGTTTTTGTTATTATCATCATATTCCTATGAAGAAAAGGATCTATCTCTAAAAAAATATGACGCTCGGTGACCTCAAGATCCGTTTTCTTGTTCCACACATCTCCCAAAAACTAGCCAATTGTTGTAGCCACGAATTCAGCAGACAAACAGACGACCGAACGGAGATACAAACTGCTCTCCGGACTTGATTTTAAATTCGATGTCAATTACCACAATATGAGCTGTAGTACTAGGGACAGATAAATCTGCCCAATTGATTATAATTCTGAATCTTTTTAAGGGTATAAACAGCAATTCTGATTTACTTTTCAGGTTTTGCTCATAAATGGCTTCTGACTATTCCAAAGCAGGAGTTTTGAAATGTTAATACAAGAGCATCACGTGGGAATAAAAGTTCGTAAGAGCAGAGCCAACCGTAAAAAAAAGTACAGACGCTATGAAAACGAAATCCCAGAATGGGTTCTATTCAGATTTTGTTAAAAGTATCTTGAGTTGAATTTTAGAGCACCTTTATAAATTGCAGTTCCGCTGAAAACTGTCAAGTCATGGGATGACTTTCGTGAGAATTAGGACCCGAAGGAAAATATTTAACTGGTTATCAAAAAAGCTTCAGTAATTACAAAACATCTTTTAATTATTGCTATTCTCTTATAATACATCAATTACTTAAAAGACAGAACTGCAAAATTGGCAATAAAACCGGATGTTGGTGGAGTAGCAAACTCTCCAGACTGCTAAGCACTCCGTACACACACATATATGTGTGTGTATATATATATATATATATATATATATATATATATATATATATATATATATATATATATATATATATATATTATATATATATGAGTTTTGAGAGCTAAACCCCTACTAAATAAAAGAGAAAAGAGAGAGAGAGAGAGAGAGAGAGAGAGAGAGAGAGAGAGAGAGAGAGAGAGAGAGAGAGAGAGAGAGAGAGATTGCTTTTTCTGATTCAGCAAATATTACTGATTCACTTTCCTTAATTCTGATGAAGATTTTAACGGTAAAATAGCGATTGTGTTGATTTTTCCTAAGATTAAAGATCCTTACAAATATGAATTTTGATAACTGCTAAACCCCTGCTAAATAAAACGAGGAAAATATTTACACAAGCGTCTGAATTTTACCGACGATTTTTGTGTTGTATCACTGTTCTCTCCTTGACAACAGAGAGAGAGAGAGAAAGAGAATTCTCTGAAGGTGATCTCAGTGGGCTGTTTGGTACTTTATAAGACAACTCTTCAAGGTCTTCCGAGAACTGGTAACTAATAACAGCCACCATCAACAGATCATAAGTTCTGCCTTTGCTAACGAAATATTCTAGGAAAACTGAGAGATTTTTCATAGACTTCCCAATAATTTTCAGGCCCAAGGCCGCAAAGACTAACAACACGCAAACATCTGATTATTACTACCCGGAGAAGCAAATCACTCACGAATCCTCGAAGAATTCTGAGAACTGGCAAACAAATCTTTTTCAAACATACAGATAATGAAAAGTATCGCCTGAGCAACAATACTATCCACTAATAACAAAGTCAAAATGAAGATTAATACAGCACTTGATTTGAATAACGAATCACGGCAAACAAGGGCAGCAATATAATTTAATTTCACTGAAATACAAAGGAAGGAAGTCATGATTGGGGTCATACCAGTACTACATCAAAACAGCGGCTAGTCTTTGAATTTTTAACAAAAGCTGCAGCCGGCCATATAAACTTCGAGATTTCCAAATTTATAGAGATCTTCGATGTACCAGGAAAAATATTTCGCTCGGTTACATTTTTAACTCCCCTGAGTTTGTAATGGCAGTGTTTAAA
>NC_089757.1:15563769-15748769 GCF_040412425.1 Macrobrachium rosenbergii
ATATATATATATATATATATATATATATATATATATATATATATATATATACATACATATATAATCTGTATGTATGTGTATATATACACAGTATATATATAAGAGAGAGAGAGAGAGATCGTAATAATTATTACCTCTAGGTCAGATTTTCATTTTAAAGGTTAAATGTATAATGAAATCTCTCCACTCTCTTCTGTCCTAGTCTTTTGACCACCGCGCCTAAATTTTCATCCAGTTTAAGTCTCCTGTGTCTTATTCAACGGTTTCCTGTGCATTCCTACTAGTCTCTGTCCTTCTAGTTTCATATTCGTCTTTTCTGACCAACTGTTGAGCATTCATTCCCGTGGCATGTCCAAAACATCTCTGTCTTTCACATTTCAGTTTATTTTCTCGCCGGTGGACACCACATCACTCGGTAACTCCTGTTTTGCATAACGATCTTCGCACCGCACTCTGGTCATTAATCTAGGTATTCTATAATCTCCTTTATTCCCGTTGTCAGTGCCCTTGTAAAACGGCCTATATTCACATATAATTCTTTCCTGTTTACTACTGGGATACTTCTGTTTATCGACTGTCCAGATATCTTTTCCATTTCATCCAAGCTGTCGTATAGGGTAACGGAAATATTCTAGCTCTTCTAATAAAAAGATTGCCCCATTTCCCTGTCTTCCCCATTTGTCAATTTTGTACACTTCTAGTGCCAAAACCTCCTACTCCATACTACGCCCGAATATGTAGATTAATGCAAACACGCTCGATCACACGCACACATATATATGTGTGTGTGATGTATATATATATATATATATATATATGTGTGTGTGTGTATACATATATATATATATATATATATATATATATATATATATATATATATATATATATATATATATATATATATATATACATATACATACGGTATTATGTAGCCTAAATATACCCTGTATATACATATAAAATCTTACCCTCTACGGATCAAGGCACTTACCTTCATTGTTTCTGACTTGTTTGTATTCCAATTGCTATATAATTTAAGTACATCAATGTCTTACCTGTAAAAGAAGATGACAGTAGTAAAAAAAATAAATGCCAAAGAGTAACAAAAAATTCCTATCTAAAACCTTCATCGTGCGTAAATGATGATACAGACATAAAAGAACAATGATATACTATTCTGTAATGCCTCTCATTACTTTAAAGAGAAATAACGATGCGCCTTGACAATTAGCACTCGATAAATGTACATGCGCTAATATACTCACACACACACACTATATATATATATATATATATATATATATATATATATATATATATATATATATATATATATATATATATATATATATATATGCATGTTACATTCTTTAGTACCAGCACCTGGGGATCAAATGCACTTAGGGACATTTAATCCTGCAGGGGGCTAGTACTAAACACAACAAAAATACATTTGACCTCCCAGGGGCTAGTACTAAAGCGCCGAAACAGTGTAGATGAATTACTGTTTTGTCGTGTTTAGTACTAGCCCTTGGGGTCAAATGTTCCTAAATAATTGCTCTT
The DNA here is from genome assembly GCF_040412425.1 of Macrobrachium rosenbergii. NCBI lineage: Eukaryota > Metazoa > Arthropoda > Malacostraca > Decapoda > Palaemonidae > Macrobrachium > Macrobrachium rosenbergii. The sequence goes on from NC_089757.1 coordinate 15,565,333, forward strand.
TTCACAAATTCCTAGAGATTTTGTGAAATCCCCAAATTTCACATATTTACTGTAACATATATATATATATATATATATATATATATATATATATATATATATATATATATATATTGCAATGGATGGGACCTCTTTTCTCACAACCTCCAAAGCTTGAGAGCAAGGAAAAAAAAAAATGCTTAATCTTATAACATGCACGGAGGCAGTGCAGATTGCTATGGGGTAGGAAAGAAATTGTTATTCTCTGCGTGTTTTGTAAATCTCAAGCAGCTGCATTCCAAGTAGATTTTGTGAAATTTTTCACAAGCTTGTGTAAGGTAAAGTGAATTTTACTTATTATTACCATGGTATAATAAGGATTAACGGATTATTGTCTTAGCAAAATTGTTTTTGGTAAATCTTTTGTGTATTTTTGTGTGTTCTTGTGTTTGCAATCTCTTGATTTTTCACATTTTATGTATATAGGTGATTTAACATTTATTTACTTAGCAATTTAAGTATTTCTTAATAATTTAACAAGCATACTTGATTTAATTTTCATTTACTAAGATTTTCTTTTAAAATCTTGAGCAATTCTTGATAATTTAAATTTTGCTTGACTGATTTAATTTCTTGATAGATTAACCTTTGTAATTTAACTCAAGCATTAATTAAATTTAGTGTTGTTTTCAAGTAATAGTAATTTTTTTGATTGTGAATTCTAATTATAAATTTTGAATTTAAAAACAAATTTTTGTATTCAAAATTTCTAAAAACAGTGTCTCATTTGTTGACCACCAGTGAATAAGATTAATTATGTGCATAAGGCAAAGTGATAAACATGTTTTGTTCCTTTAGTTTTGCTGAAGTGAATTAAGACCAGGGAAACAGTTAAAGTTGTTTGATGGAGTGATGTCCTTTGGCTCTTGTTTAATTGTTGATACCTCACACTTGTTTTGATAAACTTTGTTTGATTTTTTCACGTGATTAATAAGCTTTTAAGGGATCACCTTTACCTTTAGAGTACTCAGTCGTAATTTTTATTGTTATGAGAGTTTAGGTATCTGGCTGAAGTGAGGTAAATTTTTGAATTCTGTGATTAGTTGTGTAATAACCAGGTACTTGGAACACATCGTGAGAATATATATATATATATATATATATATATATATATATATATATATATATATATATATATATATATATATATATATATATATATGTGTGTGTGTATGTGTATGAGTGTTTGTGTGTGTGTACCGTAAATTCAAATGAATTATACAATAAAAACAATCCCAAAATTGTGTGTAAAAACATACAAGAAAATTGTATCTACGCAAAATATTACGAAACACCACAAAATCATGTAAGTAACCATGTTATGGTTAAAAATTTTATGTCTGTTTGTTATCCGATGAATATAAATGCATAACAAATATCACTTTGACGAATTAAGAAATAAAAAGTAATGTGAAAAAAAGAATGGAAAGGAGCTCCCTCTCTCTCTTTCTTACTCCAGTGTAATAGTTGGTTTGCAAAAGGACTATGCAATCAGTGCAACATTTATTCATGTACTGATTTATCCAACTGGGATGAACGCCAGAACGTTGCCTGCCAATGCTATGGAAGAGCAAGGTGACCTTGCAGTACCTGAGAGGTTTCTGCACACCACTTCATATTCTGAGTCCCTTTTCTACTGTAAGCTTTATATTGGTGTTGCAATGCCCAAGGCCAACGATGCATTCATTCTTAGAAACTTCCAGTTCCTTATTTGCATCTTTGTTATGCTTATAAACTGTTGTTGCAATATTCATGGTCTATGAGCGATGCTGGTGTTTGTAAGAACATTTATTTTTAATTCTGTTACATAGTTCCTCATTGGATGGGTCGATATCGTGCTCGCTTACACTCTCCCCGGCCCACGTTCGATTCTCCGGCCGGCCAATGAAGAATTAGAGGAATTTATTTCTGGTGACAGAAAATCATTTCTCGGTAAAGCGTGGTTCGGATTCCACAATAAGCTGTAGGTCCCGCTGTTAGGTAACCACTTGGTTCTTAGCCACGTAAAATAAGTCTAATGCTTCGGGCCAGCGCTAGGAGAGCTGTTAATCAGCTCAGTGGTCTGGCTGAACTAAGGCATACTTAACTTAATTCTGTTGCAAGAACTGACATAATCATGCCAATTTCAAATACGGCACAAAGCAGCGCTGACAGTAACCTTCACTTTTAAGTAATAAGCGTTTGTAGAATTTTCAAATGTCTTGGAAGTCTATCGTCTTCAACTCCCATGAAAACGTTTATCCAAATATCATACTTTCTTTTTATTGCGTTTCTTTACAAATTCCATTTTATAACGAATTTCACTCATTTTACTCAGTAATTATTATTACAAAGGATCAGTTACTTAAAACACCACGTTATATGTAATGACCTTAAATGAACGAGACATTGACACTCTTTGTTTTTCCATAAACTGTATATGTATATATATATATATATATATATATATATATATATATATATATATATAATTATATATATATATATATATATAATATTCTAACAGTAAAATAAAAATAATTTCAAAGTGTTTTCCTTTTGAACTGTCTAAACATAACATTAAAATTTACAAAGATAATATAACACATTAAAATTCAGAATTAAAAAAGTGGGAAGTCATTAAACAAGGGGGAAACTTCATGCATTTTATTACAATATCCAGTGTATTACAAAGATTTAGAAATGAATAACAAAATCACTGAGTTCCATACATTTATGAAAAAACAGAGAGGACTAATATCACCTGTGGAGATAACCTGTTTACTTACATTCCCTAAACCAAAGGTGATTACTTGAGGAACTCACAATTATAGCTTTTATTGGTTACTAAAGAAATCCTCTCTGATTCAACCTAAATAAATTGCTTGATTCCTCTTAGAACTAATTTTCACTCTTTACCTAAAATCTTTTTAAAAATCAGTGATCACGGACTGCTTAAATCCTCCAAGAAATCGCTTTCAAAACAATTTTCATGGATTACTTAGACAATCCTTTCAAAACCAGTTTTCATTTATTATTTAAGGAGAAATAATTTCATAACCACCTTCCTTTATTATTATCTCTAGTTGTTCAGGTGTTACACACATCTCAATTGGGCAACACTTGGGGTACGAGGCAGAGGTGTTAGCCACGTGATGGCAGACTGGATAACTGCCTACTGTTCCTCTTCCACATCTGTCAAGGAGAAACGGTGTTGCTTAAAAACAAAATATTACCACTGATAGGGACCTCACTCAAAAACCCCAAAACAACTTATTATGGAATCCTAGTGACCTGTAAACTTTCAAAACAATTACACTAACGATCCACGGGGCACTGAAATACCGATGAATATGGCAAAGGAAAATCCCACACGCCAAAAATGTTTCTAAACAAACAAATTTACAAGCTATACATCTGTAAAAAAAAATCTGGGGCGGGGACCCCTCACAAGATACGTTGGTGAGGTGAAACACAAGAAGGTAAAATCTAGTGGACACTTACGTAGTAAACTGTACATAGAGTTTTCCCTGGCGCTCGTCACAAGACAGTACTCCACAGAAGTCATCCATCGGCCAGCTGGTTCCTGGGAAAGGCCTTAGCCTTTTCTCTCACCCAACACATCCCTGGATGGTCTGTCGCAAAGAAAATGCAATAAGCCGCATCTGAATGAATTTGTCATAAACAGAAGAAAGTAGTTTTGCTCATTTTATCAGTAACTCTTTCTACAAAAAGAAAATGTCGAACTCGCACTCTCTCTCTCTCTCTCTCTTTCTGGGGATCCTACAATTAACCAGAGCTGAGGAAATTTTATTGCAAACAGATTATAGCTGTTTTGCTTTCTATATGAGCAGCTATTTTAATCCAAAGGAATGATAAAGCTGGCTATCTGCCTGTTTGTCAGTGAGCTAATTCTATACAAAGGAAATTGTGAAATATCTCTTTTGCTCCCTCTGAGCGCACGCATGTGTGTGTCTGTGCTTCTCTATATTATACCTATGCTCCTGAGATTATTTAATGCTGTTAACAGAATATCTGGATATATGATGCAAGTTCATGCGTGAAATCACCCTGACGATCCAGCATAACTAATTCTGCACCTAAAATGCTTGCCACTGGGTCCAAAATTCAGTGGCAAAATGCCAGTTCCAGAAAGAAAAATCTTTTTCCGCCACCCAATTTCTCGAGGAGATAAAACAAAAGTGAAGGAGCGTATGCATTAATGAGGTGCAATGACACAAAATTCACATACATTACATCCAAATTCTGTCACGTTATTCGCGACTATAATTATTATCACCTGTCACAGAGCTGTTTCCGCTTAAACGAAATGTTTTCAGGGGAAAATGGTACAAAGTTATCCTTACATATCTGTAACCCAGTCACAAAACATTCGACGTCTTATATCTCCATCTCATAAACACAAACAGAAGCCTTGTCATTTACACAGAGTTTTCTCTAATGTAAATACAGATACTCTCTTCCACCTTGCTTATATCATTGGGTCACCTGGATATCATGATCCTCTGAAACTTGTCATCCGGCCCTCCGTCTGATACTTTTTCCCGTCCCGTCTTTGAATGCATTCAGTCTGAATTCTTATCAACCCATCAACCCATTCTTTCCACAAAATCAGAACACCTCATCACTCATCACCAGGCGTCGTTTCTTTGCTCATTTCCTTACATCAAACCAAAACGTATTTTGGCTCTCAAATTTCAGTATGAATCCAACACTCCCATTTTTTCTTGGTCTACGCTGACATCCACTCCTTTTACAGAACTGAAAACTACTCATTAAACAGAGGCACACTACTGGGGAATGCACTCAAATGAACAGTCCACAAGCAAAGAGAGTTTACACGGCTCTTGCCATCTCTGATTTCAGTAACGACAAATGACACCGCATCTACAAAACAGAGTTAATAGTACTTACTTTTGTCAACCTCTGCAACCCCATATGCAACTCCAGCCCATCCCACAGAAGAAATGCTCAGCAAGACGGTGAGTTTCAGAAGAAGCGCCATGTTTATTTGCTGATGCCTCGACGTCGCAGTCTCAAGAAAATCTGGGGCTTACATCCTATGTGAGCAACTCCATAAGGCGATGTTAGGCTCTTGCCTAACCGCTGCATCCGTTTTAGCCAAATAAGGACTCGACTCACGTCTATCTATTCACATCCCGACGTGTTCAGCATTATTATATAAAATTATGAATAGTATATGCATTTAGGAGAAAATGCAATATAAAACGCTGTTCAAAAAAGCAAAGAGAGGGAGAGAGAGAGTTTTAGAATAACCAAAACTTCTAAATTCTACTGTACTGCCATGAAAACACATGGCCATAGCAACTTTATGGCTCTTTAGAGGCAACTTTTCCTTTTCAGGAAAATAAAGAGGTGAAGCAGATGAAAATATGATTTGATTTACCTCTAAGATCCTATTTTATAACATGGAAATATAGCCTACATTGTGTTTATCATATACAACTGAAAAATACTAAGTTTTACATTTTTTTACACAATTACAATTTTACATAACGACGTGAACTTTGCCATCAGTCTTTATACATGTTCATGCGCGCATGTTGGACCAAACCGAATAAAAGAGGGGTGGAGTTGCACCTGGCAACAATGCTGCGATCTGATGAAAAAGGTAATGAGTCACAGAGAGATCTGAAGCCAACCGAGTAAACTACTGTATAACAAATAAAGAGTAAATTATAAAGAATAAAGATCCGGATCGACCTCAGAATCTAATTAATTCACTCTTCTTTGGTGCAAGGACTTCGTCATGTTCTGTAACTTGTTACGTATCTCGTAGACACCGATAGCGGTAATAAAACGGAAGGAACCAAATGTTGATTAAGAGATTACAATTACATTCGACAGCCCATAATGGTACTTAGCCTTATTTTCAAGTTCAAGAAGAAGCCCTCCACTTGACATGACCAGAATTTAGCGTTTACAAAAGTCGTCTCAACTGCCGGGGTGAACAGTACGGGGCAAAGACAGCGAATGCATGTTTGTGTTTGAGTTCATGCTTTCAGTCACTAATAATGAAAACAATTCAATGAGTTGAGAGAGAGAGAAACACGTGTATGAATATCTGATAAAAGCTAAACAGACCGACTATGGAACCCAACAAGTCTTACTACACTTGATTCACCTAAGCCTACTGTTACCGACCACTTCCCTCACTGAACGGTACAAGCTCCACGGACGAACCAGTAGACGACTACCTGTAGGCCTACCTGTATGCCTAATCAACCATAAGATTTGTTTTTGCTGCATTACATTATCCGTGAAGCAAGAGGGAGAAACAGAATGTTTATGGAGTTGCTTAGATAACAATAAGCGATGTTACCTGTTTTCTACAATAATATACCATGTATCGTATTGTTGTTCCGTTATTTTAATAAAAAATATTCAACCATTTTCTCATCAAGAGTTAAATATTTTTTTTATCCTCAGACTATTAACGATAAGTCAGACAATTTCTGGGGAAATTAATTACCCCAGCTTTAACTATGGTGTTCCTCTGATGTCTGTCATGTGCTGTTTTATGTTTTTACGTATGCCATGTGTAAAGTTAGTCTAATGAAGGATTTCTTTAAGGCACTTGAGCTATGTTCTCTTTGTGTTAATTTGCCAGACTCTTGTCTCGTCTTCTGGTTTCAAAGTCAGTCACATACTGTTAGTATACCTGTTAAGTATATATATATAGTTATATATATATATATATATATATATATATATATATATATATATATATATATATATATGTGTGTGTGTGTGTGTGTGTGTGTGTGTGTGTGTGTATAATGTATATATATGAACATATATTTATATATATATATATATATATATATATATATATATATATATATATATATATATATATATATATATATATATATATATATGTATGTATAACTGAATCACGAAATTATGGAACGTGATGAATATGTAAATAAAGACAAAATCCACGAAATGAAAACACTGGAGTGCTGCGAGGCCTTTCGATCATTTAACGTCCTTTACTTAGCTAAGTAAAGGATGTAAGTGTAGAAAGGCCTCGCAGCACTCCAGTGTTTCCTTTTCCTTCGTGGATTTTATCTTTTATATATATATATATATATATATATATATATATATATATATATATATATATATATATATATATATATATATATATATATATATATGCACTATGTGTGTATAAATTATATATATACACACACAGCACATATACTTAACAAGTATGAGTAGTGACTCTTGAAACTTAAGACAAAACGATAGTCTGGCAAATTAACATGAAGAGAACACAGCTCAAATGCCAATAAAGAAATCCTTCAATAGATGAATTTCTTATGCAGTAGACATAAAAACATAAAACAGCACATGACACACATCATTATATATATATATATATATATATATATATATATATATATATATATATATATATATATATATATATATATATATATATATATATATATATATTATTCGCCGCTCGACATATCGTGGTTCACTGCATCGCTGATTTTTAAATTTAATATGTCTAAATTTGTATCAAGGATTTTTCGCTATATCATGGGATTTTGCGGTATATACTATTTTGATTTTTGTGGTAAAATAACCATGTTATAGCCTAAAATTTTCATTTTCATGAGCAAATACATTTTTTATGATAAAAAATTATTTACTAATTTTCAAATATTAATATTAATGTAAACAGCAAGAAATATATAGAATGCTAAATTAAAATCCCACAAAACCACAAAACAGCTTACCAATGTACAATCAATCAAAAATGTTTTGCAACATGCTTCAAAACTTTTCGGACAACAGCTTATAATAGCGACATCTAGCGCCATTTGGCAACACAGTTGTAAGCACATGAAACAACTGAACACTAGTGGTGGGTCCGAGAAATTACCTGCAGTTTCCCTTCAACATGATTTTTTCTGATACTGCTTACTGTTGCCAAACCTTACTTAATTAAAGGATGTTACTATAATACTTCAGAGGTCATCGCTGTTCTTAAGTTTTAATATTTTCATCTCCAACTGCCATCACTATCGTGTTTTATCTCCTTCATATGTGTGAACTTTGTTAGACATAGGCCTACGACTGTTATAAGTTGAACTATTAGTCTTATCAAAATCAACAAATACGACTTTTGTAAAAATTTGCTTGCACATTATTATTAATCAAATTTTTAATGACTAATCCTATGTATATTGTGAACTAGTGAAACTTAATATAAAATATACTGAACTAGACTAACAGATTTCACGTCTATTTTTTTAATACATAGAATATAATCGCGCGCACACACACACACACACACACACACACACACACACACACACACACATATATATATATATATATATATATATATATATATATATATATATATATATATATATATATATATAATGCCGTTATCATGTGTAATTTCTCATTTCTTTCATTGCTACTTAGGCCTATCATTTTGATGCCTCTTATGAAGTTAACTGAATATATTACGGCTATTTTTGTATTTCTTATTATCTAAGTTTCTAAAGAATTGAAATTAGCAAGAAGTTCAACATTAATTTAATTAATGCTAAATGCCAGCTGTGAAGAAGGCTACCATGCTCATCAGTGGAGAATGTCCCATCTTATCGGTGCTAGTGACGAAACAATTTAGTTTAACTTTCCTGCCCGAATGTGGAGTCACACGATAACATACGACGTTACGAGATTTTTTCTTTTTTGTTTTTGACAACGATAATGGTTGAATTCTTTCTTTCTTTACTTATATGTAATTTCATTGATGATTATTCACTGTTATTTTATTAGTCAATAAGCTTTTATCTGGATTCGAAATATAGTTTCTTCTTTGACTCTTTTGCCCAATCATCTGAGGTGAAATTTTTCAAAATGTTTCGTAATTTTTTGTCGTATGAATTTTTCACGCACCATTCTTTTCTATATTGTTAACCGTATGATTAATAAATAAAATCGAATAAGAAAATTACATTTCCTTGTAAATATCAAAAGAACAAATTACTGTTAGGTGAACGAAAACTGGTACATGTTGCAAAACATTTCTGAGAGACTGTACACAAACACCCAATTCAACCTCTCTCTCAATATACAATCTTTTCATGAAAAAACATCGAAATTTCAATAAAACTTTATTTCACTTACAGAATAAACTATGTTGATCTAATATTACCGTAATACATGTATAAAAAAATCCATTGTCCCGACATCTATAACTGTTTTTACTGTCGGTTCATGTTGCTTCAGTACAAGTTTAGTAGCTGACTCTGTGATTATCACACATATAACAGTACACATGAGAATATTTTATCACTGATGTTTCACCTCTAATCACAGTAGCTTGGGATGAGACTACATCTTGGCTTGACAAGCTGGGGATGAGAGAATCCAAATTTCATATGTATGCAACTCAAGATTACTGAATATTCTCTCATCCTCAGCTTGTCAAGTCAAGACATAGTCTCATCCCAAGCTACTGTGCTGAGACTTTGTTGATAAACACCAGTTCTCTCTCTCTCTCTCAATGAAATATGAATTTCTGTATCATAAACTTTTATGTACAAAATTAAAAATAATAATTCCATTAATAAATTTGTTTCTTTTAGCAACTGAAAACTTAAATTTCTTAATTCTTTCAATAATAGTGAGCAACTTCAGTCAGCTGATTCTCAGAACATAAACATTATAAATGTGGATTGATTGTTTTTTTTATGCATATTACAATGATAACAGATAAAAATATTAATACAGTATACTAAATGGATTCTGTAAATGAAATAACATATTAATGTGTTTACATTAATATTAATACTGTATATGAAAATTAGTAAATCATTGTAACATGTACTACATACACGAGAATTTTTATCACCGTTGATGCTCTGTTCCGTGAGTATAGAAAGTGTTTAAGTGCATAGGAAGTGTTTATAACAGTGTGGAAAAGGTTTATGAGAGTGTGGAGAGGGTTTATAAAGGCTTAAAATATATATGTATTGAGTAAATAACAAAATAAATATAAGGTCGCTATATTTTATGGATTTTTCACCTTTAAGTGGTGGGTTCTAGAAACTAACCCCATGATAGACAGTGAGAGGACTGTATATATATATATATATATATATATATATATATATATATATATATATATATATATATATATATATATATATATATATATATATATATATATATATATATATATATATAATATATACACAGTAAAGCCCCTATTCACGTTCTCACGGTTCCTGGACTCACGCATTTGTGGGTTTCTCTGTGGAACATATCTAGCTATCATTCGTGGAAAATTCGCCCATTCGCAGTGTTTTTCACTGAGAAATATTCACTAATTACTGTATTTTCATATAATTTTCATGAATAAATGCACTTTTTGTGATAAAACTATTAAAATACTCAGGTATATGCATTTTTACAGGGTTTTTCTTGGTTTAAGCTATCAAAATGGGCAGGTCTAAGTGTTTTTAGAGGGGTTTTAAGCATTTGCGGATTTGACCTATTCACAGGGGTATGTGGGACGCATCCCCCGCGATTATGGGGGATTACTGTATGTATGTATGTATGTATGTATGTATGTATGTATGTATATATATATATATATATATATATATATATATATATATATATATATATATATATATATATATATATATATATATATATATATATACATATACATACATACATACATATACATACATACATATATATATATATATATATATATATATATATATATATATATATATATATATATATATATATATATATATATATATATAATATATATATATATAGATAGATAGATAGATAGATAGATAGATAGAGATATTTGTATGATTTTCGCTGGTTTTCTGGATCTGTAGAGCACTTTAACAGTTCAGCAACGGAATTTTACACACTTGGCCTTGGCAATCTGACTTTTACTGTCCAGGGAATCATAAAAAGAAAAGAAAAAGGGATGTTTCACATGAGCTTAGGGCTTTACTTCATGAGGGAATGTTACGTAAACACTGGGGTAACTAAAATAATTGTATTTACAATAAAAGATCAAAGGAATGGTAAAGTAAACAATATGGAGGCTTGCAAAGCCTGGAATTCTTCCTACTGGAGACTTGAATGGTCACAAGGCACAGCCCAAGAAGAGTCCAAGTCAAATGGGTCCTTCTTCTAAGGGCAAAATGTCGTGCCTGAAAAGCCTTCACTTGTACTTTACCGTGGGGGGAAGCAGGTCTCTGGCGAAGAATGACGACGGGCGGTCGCACTCGTGGCACTCTGCACTAGTTCGCTTGGGAAGTCCGTCCACGTGGTGACGGAGGGGCTGGATTCCGGGTCAGGAGCTTCAAGTGGTGACTGGGGGAGGGGGGGGCGCGTTCTCAGTGTTTGTAACGATCACCCGCATGTCTCTGGCTAACCGCTGACTCCCATTACTGACTGCCAACTGCCAAGATCTCCCTGTCCTGGCTTCTTTTAAGGCATCTGCCGAGGGTAGGGGCCCCGATGTCGGGCCTGTATGGTGACCATGCCCAAGATGTGTCATCTTCCATGGAAAATATCTTTGAAATTATCATCAAATAGTAGTACAAGCAGGCTTTTGTGTTACACGTTTCTTTTTTGTTCCATACACTGTCTTTTTTTGCTGCTTTTAATGCATTGTCTAATGTCATGACATTTTAATTTCTTGCCTATACTCCTAATCATATTTATTTTATGTCATCATCAATGTATACAGGGCTACATATATGTAATGCTGTTCAAAACACGGATGTGAAAATTGACTTCATATCTTTGTTGCTGTCATCAGAATAAAAATGAATATAAGCAGAAATATTGGTGGGTTTTCTGCACACACTGCACTGTATTTAAACCCACTGATTATAGTTCTACGTATTAGGGTATACAAAAAGGCTTGGCAACCATCTTATTCTATTTCCATAGTGAATTTTACTGATGACACTAATTAATTTATTTCAACAAATTAGTTATTTACATTTTCGTTACCTGGTCAAACACATACTATGTCATCAACATATCTGAACCTTGCTGCATTGCGAGGAATGATTTCATTTAATATTTTCTTTTTGAAAAATTCCATATACAGTACAAATTACTTAGCACTGGGGATAAACAGTTACCCATTGCTATACCAAAATTTTGAGAGTACAATTTCCTGTTGAATTACGATTATCGTACATTCTTTTACACAAATTTTAATTAGTTCTATTAGCATGTGCTTTGGAAAATGGTATAACCAGCTGTCTGTTCTCAAGCATATCCCCTAAAAACTGCATTTGGAGGAGGAGGTCTCTTCTGTGGCTTTTGGATACCTTCCAAATTGCTGCAGGCATGGTGAGGCATTTCTCTCTTGTCTGCCAGGGTGGCTGCAACTCCAACATCCAATAATTTTCACTTGGCCACTAAGTGGCTGATCTCCAGAGTCATCAGGGAATCTAATTTTTTTATCTTGATGAGCTTTCCAAGTCTGCTATGATTTTTACCTGCAAGGGGTGCATTTCACCATTGGTCAGCAAGTTCCAACCTCTCAGTGTCCGTTTTTTTAAAAACATAAAACTTTGAAGCAGAAGTCTGCTTGCCTCAAGTAGTAGTTTGTATGGCTGGAGAACATCTGCCTTAACTATGGCATACTGTGGATCCAAATCTCATTGACTGACAAGCAATTGTAGCCATCTAAGACTTGCTCTGCCAGATGTCCCCCGACGAGCGGTGACCAAATCTCAGGTGGCACTTGGTGACGCTTCATCAGTCTCTTGAGGACAGAGAAAATCATCTTGTGTTAGTCCTCATCATACTTTAATAGGGATTTCATCAACTCTGTTCCTGAGAGCTTGTCCCAGTATGGGACCAGAGGTCTGCTGTTGGCTGACACAGGTGTGGGTCAATAGTAGTATTATATGACCAACTGTTCTATGGACCAATCAAACCAATACATTGATCCTGGACAGGCCCAAACTTCCCTTATTATGAAATGGTCCTGTTTATGTAGATACGATTTCAGATGATTTGTTGACTAGCTTTGGGTTCCACATTATTTTTCAGGACCCAAAAGACCTGTTCATTTTATTTCTCTCTCTCTCTCTCTCTCTCTGTAAGGGGAGACTTTTAACAGGTGTCCTCAGAAATGCACTTAATTAATCCTTCAAACCTCAGTCTACACACCATTTCACACACATTAAGAGGTGCATGTCACAAATACATGGACAATGATCACTGCTCATTTAATAACACTAATAAAAGTAGGGCTACGCTGTATTTGCGGAAAACCAAGGATTTTTAGTAAATCTACAGGGATTCCATACGTTACAATTTATTCAATGCAGCACGAAGGAACGCGTGCTTAAGAATATCACTAAATCCACGACAGAAGGTGAGTGAAAACTGGCACTTTGAACAAGTACTTTTGTAGTTTATTCTACATTTTCAAGTTCACAACTGTATACAAAAGAAGGTGACAGAGATTTAAATACAAAAACAGATGGGGGGGGGCAGGGTTACAATTATTTAATTTGGGCAGCATGTTCTTTAAACAAAAAAGACAGGGACAAAGGATCAAGGGATAATCCAGCAGTCACTGGTGAAAGCACACAACATTTGGCTTCGACGGAAATTCCTTCAAAAACGTTTACAAGAACAAGTGATCCCAAAGTCATTACTATCTAGATGATACAAGTGGACAGTGAATCTCCTTTCAATGAATTGTGTGTAATCTCCCTCAAGAAACATATGGAAAAGACAAGAAGGCTCGAATTCAATATTTTCAAGAAACTGAGAATGGATAGATTTAATTTCATGAATAGGATTCCCCAGTATTGGATAACAGTGCTACTGAACAGAATTTATACTAGCCTTAGATTCAAGGGTAAACAAACTAGTTCTCCACCTGGACCATAAATTAAAAAGTCTCATCCAGATAAGTGATTCCAACAACAAACATAAAGACGATTGTGTAATAAACCTCTAGAATGAAGAACTGGACCAGAATCTTAAATGTGCTTCAGGCTATGGCTTATCATATTCTATTAGTGATGACATTTCATGCACATACATCATCTCACAGATATCAAAACTGAAAAAAAAAAAAAAATTGTATCATCTTCAATTAATTTAGTTAAAGGTCTTTCTTCGGCTTACTTCAAATACCTAATAAAATAGTGAATTTCCCGAAAAGGTTTATAGATGCAAGTCATGAAACGAAGAAAGATAAAAGTTTGCACATTACTAAAGCCAACAAATCCAATTGTTTTGTAATAATAGATAAAATTAGCTAAGATGAACAAATGGAAAACTTATCTGTTATTTAATTCTGGTACTTACAAAAAACTACAGAAAGACCCATTATCTGATGTCATAAAAAGTTTCAATTCTAAAATAAAAGAGAAAGTGTCAACAATTGGCCCATCCTTACCGTACATGTACGGAATAATCAAAACCCATAAAAGAGATTTTCCTATTAGGCCCATTATCAGTTCAACCGGTTCGATTATTTATAAACTTTCTAAATATCTAGGTTAAATTACAATCACCAATCCTGGGGACCATGTCAAATTCCCATTTACAAAACTCTGTTGATTTCTGTGCTAGACTTTCCCATATTGAATTATCCAGTACTGACAAACTGACCAGTTATTTACTAAAGTTCCTACTGATGACTTACTTCAATATTTATCACGACATTTGAACTTGTATAATCTATAATTACCTACCAATGTTATTATTAATTTGATATCCCTTGTATTAAAAATTGTTAATTAATTTTCAATGGTAATTTTTATGAACAAATATTTGATATGTCTATGGGGAACCCTCTTTCGCCACTTTTGTCTAATATTTACGTGGAATCCTTTGAGTCCAGACTTATTCCAAGAAATCTGTTCTCTAAGTGTTTTGGTTAGATATGTAGATGATTGTTTTTGTATTGTAAAAGAAAATGTAAATATTCCTGATTTCTTGCAAACAATTAATAATCTTGTACCATCCATAAAATTCACACCATTTCTGGATGTCTTAATTATAAGATTAGTTAGTTATATATGATTTGTTTAACCAAACATCTCAACTCTTCTTAGTTATAAGAAATAACACCAATTTTTGTTTTAAAGTATATAGGAAACCCACGAATAATTTGTCATATATTTATTTTTACCCTAAACATGTTAAACAAATTAAGGTGTCAACATTTCCAGTATGTATCTTAGAGCTCTTAGAATTTGTAGCCCTGAATTTTTGGAAGAGGAGTTGAAAATTATTGATAAAATAGGAGATTCATTACATTACCCTCCATATTTTTTAGAACTTTGTAAAAATAAAGCAAAAAAGACATATTACAATCCAACCAGTGTTAACAAAGAACTTAAGAATATTCTCTGTTTACCATTTCATCCTAATTTCATTCCTGCAGTGCCCATTTTAAAAACTATTGATATTAACTTAATATTTAAATACAATAATATTTTGAGAAATAAACTAATTATGAATAGCCCACTCAATTCAAACATTATTGTATACAGTATTCCTTGCAAGGAATGTAATAAGATTTATATTGGTCAAACATCAATAGGACTAGAAGACGCTCCCAGCACAAATATGCTATTTCAAGAGGTTTATCAAATAATGGCATTGTGGGTCATTGGCTTAAGACAGAATCTGCTAGAGACTGTGCTCACTGAAGCTACTTCCACCAGGAATGTTAATCTCCACCCTGGATTATCCCTAAATCCTTTGTCCTTGCCTATTTTGTTGAAAGTACATACTTGTCCTGATTAACAAACAGCAACCCCACCCCCCTTGTTTTTGTATATAAATCTCTGCCAACTTCTTCTGTATTCAGCATGAACTTGAAAATGTAGAATAAACTACGAAAGTACTTGTTCAAAGTCCCGGTTTTCACTCACCTTCTGACGTGGATTTAGTGATACAATTTATTCACACAACTAACAACCATAAATGATTCACACATGAGAAAAGCAAAAAAAAAAATACAAAAAGAAATGTACAAAAAATAAAATAAATCAGACAATACAACAAAATACAGGTTCAACAATAAAATGACCAGGGCAAAAACTTAGTATTTGTTGTAGAATGATGTATATAATACAAAGACAAATAATAATTAATTACCAGGGATAGAATATAAACACACGCATGCATGCAATGACTAGAATTTACTTAAGCCTCCCATAATAAGATATTTGAACTCAAGTTTACTCAAGTCTCCTGTAAGAATAAATTTTAGATGAAGTCATGAAGAATGGAATTCTGTTTTATGACTCGATGAAATAATTATACTTTCACAAAAGGCTATACTGGATCCCAACAGCAGACTAAACATGAAATTCACACATGCACAACAACGGTGACTTTAACACTGATGGAGAGCTCTTAAATAAAAAAAAAAAAATCAAAAGCATGAAAGAGTTATTTATGCAAAACAACTTACATTAACCTGAACTTTCCAAATCATATCTTATTGATAGTTCATGCTCTACTAATCTCTTACACGGTTCTGCCAATCTCCACAACATCAATTTCATTAATGTTATTGGATGCAGTTTTATAAACACCACCACTGACTTATCTTTTATTTTAATACATATCGATATGCAAACAAATGATGGATTCAGGATAGTGACAAATAAACAATTTGTGGGATTTGCAGTGATTAGCTACCTCAATAGTATATACTGTCTGTTCTGGTGATAGCCTTCTTGATAATTCATGCCCAGTAGAATAACTGGGTCAGATATAGATGAATCTTTTCAAATTCTTTTCCCAAAATACATATCAGAGCATATCCTAAGCACTTTTCTTTCTTTGTTTAAAACTTCCGTTTTAAATCCTTAAGAACATTCATCAAAAGGCTATAAACAGCAAAATCAGCTTGCAGAGAGAGAAAAATTATAGGAAAAGGTGATAAATTAATAAATATGAATTCAGGAGAAATCAGAAGAAAACAGGAATGAATTTGCTCCTTGCTTAAACTTTTGGAGGTCAGAAGATTCTGCAACTGCAATAGATAAACTATTCCACATTTTAGTTGTAGCAGAATAAAACTCCTAGCAAAATGAATAGTATTAAACATTATGCTAGAATACAAAACACTGTTTGCAGCAGCAGCCTGCCCAGTGTTGCAAGTAAAAACAGGTCAGGTAAAGGAGAGTGCAAAGGATGTTTGTCATTCTAGTACATTTAATACAATAAACATAATGAACTCATTTTACTTCTAATCCACAAATCAACATTACGAGTTGGCAAACCAAACTAGTCTAATGACATAACTATTCAAGAGTTGAGATGAGAGTGAGCAACCAAAGACCAAGGAAAAAAAGTTTAAACACTTAGATACAAAATAGCTTTATCACAAAACATTCAAAAGCATTTCCACAAGATACCAACTATTTGGGAAACAGAAGAAGCAATATTACATCTACGTTTCTCTCAAGTCATTTTCTTACCAGAAGTTACACTTAAAATCTTAAAAGTGATTGACATTTTACAATAGTACTATTTAAATGTAAATCAAAATGCAAAGGCAAAAGTGTCCTGGATCAACTATCATACTCTGAGTTTTAGAAAGGTTAAGCATCATGTCCAATATCCAATAGCCTACTCCCTTATGAATACTTTCCGGATCTCTATAAAACTGGTTATAGCTAACCATGATCTTCACTGAAACATCATAACAAAGAAAATGGAGGAAGAAACAACAGAAATAGATTTCAATAAATTTTCTATACCTGGTGAAGACCTGTGAGAATCAAATTTTAGCCAAGCATGATCTTTCCAGAAAGATCATGATAACTACAATGAAAATAGGCTTCCTATACATGGTGTTCCCTTTTTAAAATATCTTGGGAGGGCAGTTTGCTACCTTTCCCATTCAGTTTTGAATTTAACTGCATAATCTATTGAAACATTATTTGAAATCTCCCAAACCACTGCCACAGATTACAGACATCATCCAGATCATGTTTCAAGGTTTAATTGATGGGAAGATTTGTTTCAAAATATTCCAAGACCGCAAAATTTCTGTCAATGCAATAAGAAAAATGAAGATTGCAATAATTCCATTGTCATGGGATGGTTAGAAAGATATTTTACCTTAGTAGCTGTACCCAAATTATTCCATATGCTATTCCTAATCAATATTTTCATAAGTCACTCATATTTACAGCATAAGCCTCGCCATTTTTAACAGCACCTGGCAGCACAAAGAAAATGTCTATACATGCAACTGTCACAGCTAAGGCAGTGAACAAATGTGACAAAATCACTTATTTTTCTTCTCATCATGTAGATACTATCCTGATTATGAATTAGTAAAGGGGTCTCAGGCTTATGACCATTGTTTGAACAACTTAGGTGTAACTTGTTCTCTTAAACCTTCTTATAAATAATTTTTCTGGTTCTTCCTCTTAGGTAAACCACGGAAGAGTTCTTTGTACGGCTTGAAGATGTTTTTGAAGGCAGAATTCCAGCTGAATATCTGATGTATTACATGATGGCCAAACAAGACTGTCTTTTTACTGTAGACTGGCCATACAGCATTTAATGGTATTAATGGGTCCATACAAACACAATTAACACAAAAACTATATTTTGACTATAAGCACTTTGGTCCTTCACTTTTGAAAGTGGACAGTTGATACCTGACAAGGTTATTTATCTGGAATGTTAAAGCCAGAATAATGATGCTGGTGCAATCTAAAACAATGGTGGTCCTTTGACGAATGGGGTTAATATATTATTGTTTTAGTCCTCTGCAACCCCCACTAGGGTTGAGCCCGTGTGGATCTGCTGGAATAATGTCTGAGAATGTGTTAGATTTCCAGTGTCCTCCTGATAAGTTCCTATTCTCAGTCTGATTGCTGACAGCAGCTTTCAGTCTTCTGATTGTATGGGCAGTCACTACTGGAAAATAGCTCAGCCTTACTCCAATTTATTCCATGTCCAGTATCTCTCATACGTTTATAAATTCCTGAGCTCACTGAATTCTATCTTACTGATCATTTATACTTTATTATTCTTTGTTAGATGAGTATGTATGCCAGTCTTTCCAAAATACACAATATGCCTTCACCATATATTGGAAGCCTACTTTGCTGTGTCATTTATCACATCCTAAAATACATGATACACGCCCCACAAACAAACTAATAAACTTTAACAATATTAAGGTCCCATATGTTAAAAACATCAATAGAATAACTGCTTTTACTTTCCACTATCCTAGACCAATCTTTTAAATGACCATTTCTTACCTTCTGCCTTCAAAATTGCAGAATTTATCACCACTTCTGCTTCCCCTAATGCCCAATCATAACTAAACCATTTACAAAAACCTCAAAATTTTACTTTATTATATTTTATTATGTAAATGGATTAAGAAAGAGGAAATATTTTTAAAATGAAAGTAAAATAAATTTTTATTTTCAAAAATACATTCCACACAAAACTGCTAAAAGTTACAAAAGTCCATCCACTAATAAACCCTGGAGAGAGATTTGTTATCCTGAGTAAAACTTGGGAGAACATTAACAACTGATGGAAAGTGTGGCATATAGGTTTAGAAAAATTGAGAGAAATACAACATTAAAGCTTGGTGTGTTTAGTTTGTCACATAAAAAAAACTGTGAAAAGAAGTTCATCAGCCAAGTTAAAAATGTTCTGTTCAGGCAACTGGTATGAAGAATGAAATCTATGCAATTATAGTACCTGAAGCCCTTTAGCCCAGTCATCAAAAGCAAAAATGTGTCCAACCTAATGATTAAAATTTTTCTGTTTTCTTCACTTCATAACATGAATATTCTAACTTGTCTAGCTATAATACACTTGCTTTCTGTAACCTGACTGATGTTGCAATCATGAGAGGGCAAAACTTTTTCTTGAATAATGAATTACAGAAGGGAAGAACAAAAAAAGAAAAGCTACCTACATGTACATGTCGTATCATGTACAATAATACACAATGTGCTATATGTAGAAGATATGAACAACCTCCATTATTCATGGCTTGCTCATTTCCATAAAGCATAGCAAGGCACTGTCTGCAGCTTGCCTTATGTGGCACAATGTAGATGGCATTCAAGGATCTTTGTAGCATCATTTTGGATGCCTATCTGCATTGCTTTTTGTCTCTTATATACTGTTCCTTTATCTTCACCCTGATCTAGTTTTTACATTTCATTTATGAATATATTCTTTAAGCTCAACTATACCTCAGAAATATGATTCAGCAGCCTCTTCAGACTAACTTTTAAGTTTCTTTTGATAATATTGAAAATTACGATAACATATCACAAAATGTAAAACCTTTTCATTACAAAGACTATGAAACAAAAACAAAATTATTATTATCAAGTAGTTCAATGAAATCAATGAACCAATTAATTAATTTTGCTCCCACAGGGCTGGCCTGAAGGGTTTGGCTTTGTTCATAATAAAATTTGGTTGAAAATGGTATATTGTGACAATATTTCTCTGATTTGCTTCCAAAGCCTGACATTTCTTACTTTTTTATGTGTTAAACTGTTGAGCAAAATGATAAAAGAAGGAACCACAGATACCAATTTCTTATAAGTTTATCCTTCCTTTTAATGTGCATTTTAATTTTGGGAGCTGTGGTCCCCATGCACTCTTCATATGGATTGTCCTCTTCTTTTAATAGGTTTCCTTGAGAGTAAACTACAGGTCTTGGTGTACTTGGAGTTTAGGATAACTGGTGTTTTTTCTCAGCAGCAGCTGAGATGAACATACAAAAATGTTACAACCAAGCAGAGTTGAAAATTACTAAAATGTACAACATCTGGCTCAGCAAATTCCAAAAAAGAATCGTAAGAGCGGTGATATTGTTAACAATGGCTATTTTAAGGCCATCTTGCTTTGGAAATATAACTGCAATATTTGCAAAAGATTATTAGTGTGTGTTAATGGTAGTAATTGCCCAAAGTATCCCAAAACAGATTTTTTACCATGTGATTTGTGCTAGCTCTGAAAATTAAAAAATTATGAGTTTGGTTGAGGGAAGAGCCAAGTCCTTCATTAATGCAAAGTCAATTTAGTAAATTGCATAGGAATGGCAGTACTTTAATTGTCCAAGGTACCCTAAAGCAGACTTTTTACTGTGTGATTGTGTGAAGACTATCCTATATTGTGCATACAAATGAAATGGTGTTAAATTGTACCTTATCCATGTACAACAAAATGACAGACAGCCCATAAGCAGCTATCTTTTAAATACACGAGGCCTTTTAATTTAAGACAATCTAGAGGACAAAAAGTACTGAAGTATAACAAGTAATCTTTATATCAAAAGTGTCCTTAACTTTCAAGTTCGATAGTATAAAGGACAGAGAGTATACTTAACCCGTTTTTATAAAGCAGAAATCTTTCTATGCATAAAAGTGAGAAGAAAAGAAAGTACATCCAATAACCTTCATATTAAAGATGCTTCTTCTCTGATTGAAGGGCTGAGAGAAGGACAGTTTAGTTATGGATTTTTTAGAGCTGCAGCTACCAATAGTGAAAATAATGCTCTCAGTTTATAAGTTACCTTTTCTATAACTCACAGTTAAATTTCTTCATTAAAGAAACCTACTTGTCTGTACCCTTGATATCAACATACTAAGAGACTATACTCTGTTTCACCAATAAAAGCTATATTGAATTTAAATGCTTTCAGGAATGTGCAGTACAATAAAGACCACAAATAAACCATGAAGGTACATATAATCTGAACAATCATGTTTAAACAAATTTGGTGCAAAATTAGTTTCAGCATATACTAAAATAACGCAAAACTTCAGGACTCGGCAGATACTTCAGTTTCAACTTTAAGAAGCTTTCGCTTTACATCTCCAAGTGTATTCTGCACAACCCTTACAAGGTCAGAGGCTGTCTGAATCTCTTTCAAGGCATTAGCATTGACAGGAACAGCCTCATCTCCATAAATTTTCATTGTTATCTGAAAGGAAAAGAAAATAAAGAATGAAACAAATTAAAAATACAGAAATATGACAATAAAATGATCCGAGAATCTGAAAAGTAATCCAAGTTTTAAAATAATGTGCACACAAGAAAATTACATTGATTACAGTGATTACTTGATGGTGATTGAGATATAAAGTGTATTGTACTGTAATTTAAATAGAATTACAAATTGGATATATGCAAAAAAACAGATACGCCTTGACAAAATATTAATAAACATCATTCATTCTAATAAGAAGTAAGTAAATATTCCAGTCTTTCTAGAATAAGAAATCAAATATTACACAAACAATGGGATCAACTGTAGTTCATCAATGATCACGAATCATACTCCCCTTTATATATGGTCCTCCAACCATGTAACAAGTAATTTCTCTGTCTCTTCACTCAGACCAGCAGCTTTTACCAACGTCAAAGAATATCTTAACTGCCAGTTATCACAATTTCTCCTCAAGAGTAATTACCTCCCTATTCTGCTCACCAGAGTTACATAGGTGTTTCACAGACATCATGAATGCATAAAAACACTACAAATATATATATGTACAGTATAAAAAAAATACCAGCAACACAACACTATGGCACATCAGTTGTATATACTGTAGCACTAACATTTGGGAGAGTGCTGTACAGCATACTGCTTGCCCAGGGGAAAAACTGATGTTTAAAATTGCAAACATGGTTTCTGCTAAACTTATATTATCGCTATTGCTATTGTTACGTCAAAATATTTTTAAACATCCATGGAATACTATATTATCATTAGATTTCCATTCACTGCGTAAGGTAACTGAAATCAGATAGCTGAGGTTTAGAAATTAAGATGAATAACACCTTACTGTACCAAATCAAGCATATCAATTTTATTGGCAGTGAAGGTACAAAGTGGAACTTTGGTGATGTCATATAGCCTTCCCCTTGTAAGCCAAGACTTTTGTAAAAGCTAAAACCTAAACTTTTATACTGGAATGAACAAACACAATAGCGCTTCATTATTATGTAATTACAGAAAATTAGATATGGTGTTAATACCGTTAGTCAGAAAATTAGTTAAATACATAACTTAGACTACCAAAGCCCAAAAAAACCAATAAACTACACGGGGATAAGAATATCCTAAAGACTGCTTCTGTCTCCTTGACTATTAACTGAATTAGGAAAACTGGGCTTCCAGTTTCCCTCCAATTTCAACCTGTAATCCACAAAAAAAGCTGTGTACAACACTGGTGGGTTTTCTTCTCTTGGCAACTATCACCTTGTGAGCAAAAAGAGCATGTTGGTAGACTTGCAGTTGTAAGTGTGTATGTATGTACTAAAACAATTAACAATACCTAAGTATGTAGCAGTTGTAAGTGTGTATGTATGTACTAAGTAACAATACCCAAGTATGTTTATGGACAAATATTTATGAGACGTATTGGGATGGGGAGAGTAGTACCTTTTAGTGAGTTATATATGTTATTTCTAATATTTTTTGTAATTAAACAAATTTACAATTACAACTAATATACTATTGCAAAAGATAAGAACTAAAACCAGTATACAGTATTTATTGGTAAATAAACACAAAATGTGCTGGGACAGGACGATGTAGTACCATCCCCTGTGAAATCTCATGGGAGACTATTCTTAATCGTATCACTGAGCTGAGTTGTGAGTGTTGCCGTAAGTCATTTATGGCCCATTCAGGTGATCTGAATGTTTTCCCACAAAATTCATTCAAACAGCATGATGCAATACATTGATTCCCACGTATATTCAAATCGAAACTAACAGATAGATAGATAGAATATACCATTTAGGCTGGAAGGCCAAGCACTGGGACCTAATATCTATTGTTAAGTCTCACAGCATCATATCTGGATGCAAGGGGTTAATAGGCCAGTTGGGTGCTTTTGTTCAATACTTTCAATTGTTCTGTTCAATTGATAGGTGTACACTGCATTGCCAGAAACTTGCATGGTACGCTGTAATTGGTGCAAAAGGGTTCATTGTTGCATTCCTTTAGTAACATGTACACTGCTTTCTGCCTCTTGCTTTCATCCATTTCCTTTGGCCTCTTCTTACTTAGCTGTCTAATTTCTGAAACTTGATCTTGCTCCACTTTTAATTCTCAAATACAAAATATCCTTTTAGGGAGCCTATGTGTCTTGCAGTGCAACTCAGTAGCAGTGTTAAACCTTTTAACTAATAATAATCTCAAGCATGTGCTATGCCTCAGCCTATGAACCATAGTATCACACAGCCTTGAGCTAGAATTCAATTGTATCTAGTACCCTCCAACATATTCCTTCCTCAATTTATTTATCTATACATACTGTACAATGCAAGTTTTAATTTTGTCTTTATTTGCTACAAATTTATCCATCTTTTACTGCTACAATTGGAGGTTTTCCCTTTCATGCTTTGTTTACACTTTATTCTTTAGTCTCTTAATTTTTCTCTATGTACAGTATATAATAATAATAATAATAATAATAATAATAATAATAATAATAATAATAATAATGATAATAATAATAATAAATCACTGAACTATAAAGTTCCTTAATTTTTCCATCAAGAAATCACTGTACTGAATGGATGTGATCAAAATATGAATTGATAGAATTACTAACTTCAGTACTGATTCCAAGCAAAAATATATTTCCGATGAAATAGCCCGTGCACACTGAAATTAAACATTTATTTGCAGAAGAAATCTAAAATGTTATTCTATATATAAAATTCAAACAAGGGAAAACTGAATTTTTACTTTATGCAAAAATGCTAGTACTGTATATACAGTTAATTCAATTAAATATTTCCACAATGCAAAAATATTTTTACCTTATATAGCTGAGATATAAGAGTCTTCAAATCATTTCTTAGCAGCTGTACATCCCTCTGGAAGCCTCTCAGGTCAGTTTTTCTGCGTTCCTCTGAACGTCTGATATCACGCTCCAGTGACTCAACTTGCTGAGTCAGTTTTTTAATTCTTTCCTTTGATAAAAAAAAAATAATGGTTCATGAATGTGAACCTTGCTCCAGTTACACAAATGATTCCTTATGTCACTAATGAATTCTAAGACAATTACTGCAAAAACCCATTTTCCTTCAAACTCAAAAGTGTTAGTGAAGCAAAGTTCATCGCACTAGGACACATCTTGAAAATTTTGCGATATATAAATACACACACACACACCTATAATATATATATATATATATATATATATATATATATATATATATATATATATATATATATATATATATATATATACATATACACACACACACACACACACACACACATATATATATATATATATATATATATATATATATATATATATATATATATATATACCTATATATATCAGTATATATATATATATATATAAATATATATATATGACAGTCAGTACAAATAAAATAAAATGCGTAATAAACAATTAACATGTGTATTTTTCCTCAACAGTTACACAGGGTCCTGTTGCTGATACAGTAAACCCCCGTATTCGCGGGGGATGCGTACTGCACCCCCCCCCCGAATAGGTAAAATCCGCGAATACTTAAAACCACTTCTAAAAACACTCAGAACTGCCTATTTTGATAGTTTAAACCCCCAAAAAACTCTAAAAATGCTTATACCTGAGTATTTTAATAGTTTTATCACATAAAGTGCATTTAGTCATAAAAATGATGTGAAAATACAGTAATTTGTGAATATTTCTCAGTGAAAAATACCACGAATGGGCGAATTTTCCGCGAATAGTGAGGCCTCAAATATGGGGGTTTACTGTATTACACTACTTAATTATGCATTAAGTCGGAAGGTACTCTGAGGTGACACGTGCTGATCACTGTCTTAGAGACGCGGCCCAACCCGTTGACCACTTACACTCTACTGCCCATTAACTTTTCAAACTACACTTGCTTAGGTCGTAAACCTCAGCTGATTGGTCTCTTATAATCGAAAGGAACCAATAAGGATCTTCGATGTATGGCACTCATTTGAATTGTCCATCCCAAGCCGCCAACAATCGTAAGGCATTCGACGAACCAGCAGTACTGTATCTGTTAATTACTCTGTAATCACAAATATGTACAAAACAACTAGCACATTTTCGTTACGTCTCAAACATGAATTTCTATATAAATCAGTTCAACACTCCCCTAAAAGTTCTGAGTCTATAGAACTCACAACATATATTTTTTTCAATTAGTTTCTCTTGTTATTTGTGCACTGCCATTTGAGTACCATACTGCCCGACATATGTTATCAATAATTCATGTAGAAAAAACTAAAACTTAGCAAGCCAGGGTCAAATTGTGTGGTTACAATTGGCAATTTACAGTGTTATGAATTCCACATATCACATTGCTATGATGTTTGTTTTTTTTAATAAAAAAAAAAAAAAGAGAAATATGTAAGATCAATGGAGTAATAATTTTTAGCTCCACACATTAACACACAACTTTCTTAGAACTGGAGCGCAATAACCTGCAGTTCAAATAATAAAACAAGACAAAAACCAGATTACTATCACCCATCAAGACTAAGGAATTTTTTAAAAATCACAAAAATTGAATAAAAAGAACAAATGACATCAAACAGACATGAATAAAATCAATGACAAAAAAAATTAAATAAAAGAGCATAGAATGCAAGTTCACAGCCAACCCCTCGAGAAGTAGTGGATAGCAGTCCACCAACCGTTGCTGCCCCTACATGAATGTTGAGGGTGCTGGAAGGGAAGGTAATGCAAGAGCCTGTCGCCTGCCCTCAATCCACGAAAGAAGCCCTAGTGACAGGGTCGGTGTGGCCTATGAAAGGTTGTTTAGTTTCAAGTACAGCGGGCAGCCATCGAATGGTAACCTAGAGGACTGTGAAACAACAGGTAACCATCAATGGGAAAGTAGTGTCACATACCTTCTATGTAGTGCCAGCATTACAAGTAGAAGTAATTTCAGTTATTTTAGGAATTGATTTTTTGGATAGGAACAAAATAATAATAGCTGGCACAGACGGGGAGGGGGTGGAATTGTGTTTAAAAGGACAACAAATCCCCACAGAGGAGGAGAGACTGAGGTGCCTACGAGTCTCCATAAGATCGAAGGGTGGTGGAGGAGAAGCACCCGTTGGCCCTGAGGCAGGAGATGTGGCACCACCCTGGACCCTCTCATCCCTCACCGTGACACCTGCACGGAACATACAGGAAGACACCTTAGTTATGATCAGAAATGGGAAGATTTTATCATTCCAGGTCTGAGCGGCGCTGGACGAAATTGTGGGTGGGTCAATGGGTCTTTTATTTTGTATTTCATTTGTTAATTTGTGCAACTCTCTTTTCACACACGTTGGATAGTTGCTGACAGCCCTTTCACAGTGACCTCTTCCTTAGCATTGTTATTGTTAACACTGGTACTGCTAGTACTGGCACCCCTGCAGTTGCACAACCGATTTTCTTCAAGTTTACATTGTTTATTTCAACTTTACAATTACGCTGTTAATTATGATTACAGTGTGTATTGGCAAGACCCCACGACTGACACCAAAAGTATGACCTGATTCTCGGTCATATAAAGGTTCTACCAGTACAAATGAAGTGCATAAGATACAATTAACATGTGTATTTTCCTTAACAGTTACACAGGGCCCTGTTGCTAATATTACGCTACTTATTTATGCAATTACAGTCGGAAAGTACTCTCAGGTGACACGCGCCTATCACTGTCTTAGAGACGTGCCCCAACCCATCAACCACTTACACCCTACTGCCCATTAACTTTTCAATCTGATCTTGCTTAGGTCATAGACCTCAGCTGATTGGTCCATTATAATCGAAAGGAACCAAAGGGTCTTCGATGTATGGCACTCATTTGAACTGTCCATGCCAAGCCGCCAACGATTGTAAGGCGTTCGATGAATCAGCAGTTTTTGTTTCTTACTCTCTGATTACAAATACAAAACAACTAGCAGATTTTCAGTTATGTCTAAAACATGAATTTCTATAGTATAAATCAGTTATATATATATATATATATATATATATATATATATATATATATATATATATATATATATATATATATATATATATATATATATATATAATATATAATATATAATATAAAATATATCAGAAATTATTTATGGCTTATATATGTTATATATATATATCCGCCGGAAGAAATATGGCCCCAAAATGGCAGAATAATCATAATTTGAATTTTTGATAAATATATAATATTTATCGTTATATATATAGCATTAAAAGTAAGATTTTCTTATGATTTTTGACGGCGGATGTTCCGATTTTTTTTACGCTAAGCAAGAACACGTAAGAAACTGGGAAATATTATATATATATAATATATATATATATATATATATATATATATATATATATATATATATATATATAAAATCATATATATAAATATTACTTTTAATATTTGGGTATATATATATATATATATATATAAACTGTATTTTTAAAATGAGCTTTTCATCAAAAAAACCTCCAAATTATGATTTTTTTATTCGTATGTATTTTAGAGAAAATATAGCGGATTTTCCGAAATTTCTTCCGATATATGAATCAAATATTTCATTTATTCCATTAATAATTATTAATATCGCTAGTACTGTTGGTTCATTGCATTATGAATATAATTCAGTACAAAAATGAAATTAAACAAAAGATGCTTCACTGCAAATAATTTCTGATGAATATATTTGAAAAATTAAAATTAAAAGTAACGTCGTCGGCGGCCACGTCGGAAAACAGGGACTCCCATGTAGTCATCAGTTTACAACGGGGTTCGAGACGTTCAAAAAATTGGAAGCTCTTATAAACCAAAACATTGGACAAAATCGTCAAAAATCCAAAGAAAAATATCTTTTAATGTTTTGTTTCATTTAAATCATGTAAAAATAATTAAAATTGAGTTTTACACGTAAAAAACTCAAATTTTATTATTCTGCTGTTTTGGAGCCATCTCTTCTTCTCAATGTTGGATCACTGTCATAAGCGTACAGAATTAAAATAACCATTGATAAATTAATTTCTTTGCAATCAATATTTTCTTAATTTGAAAAGCAGTCAGCTGATTCTCAGAACGTAAACATTACAAATATGGGACGATCTTTTTTATGCATATTACTGTGATAGGAGATCAAAATAGTAATACATATATGGTACATAATAGAATATCTTATCACTATATATATCTTAAATCACTGTAAAAATAATTAAAATATTTATATAAATATAAAGGAAGATAAGTCTCATCACCAGCTTGTCAAGACTTTCATTGTTTAGTCTTTCCTTTGTGGATTTTGTCTTATTTATATATACATTGCTCCATATTTTTATGAATTACTTATCATAAATATATTATATACAGAATTAAAAATAATTTATTATAAATTTATTTCTTTTTAGCAACTAAAAATTATTATCTAATTATTTATATATATGATATATATGATTCTAACTGAAACATTACAAATATGGAACAATGAATATACTGTGATAGGAGACAAAAAAATCCATGTTTAAGTGCATAGAAAGAGTTTATAACAGTGTGGGAAAGGCTATAAAGCCTTTAAATCATACCATGTATATACAGACTCTAAGGGGAAATATAAAATGAGTTTACTTAAAGAAAGCTCATTAAGTGACAGATGGATCTGTATTACAAAGGAAAATATATGTACCTGAAATATAATACAACTGAAGAATTAGTAGAACTGCCCAAACAGGGTTAAATATTTAAGAAGTTTTACAAAACTATTCAGAAGCAGGGACAGGACAATTAAAAGAAAATCATAAGGAAACCTGACCACCAAAACCTGTTATAAATGTGCAACTCAATAATTTGCTTTTTGTAAAAACAAATTACAATTTTTGCAAGATGAAAATTTCTTACATATAAAAATTATATTAAGCATACAAATACATAGAAAAATAAATAAGGTAACTAATTTTGTAATTAAGTCAGTGGTTTTATCTTTTAGGTTGTCCCCAGTTTACAACATTTTCTAATACAAAGGTCCAAATAATACATTGGAAAAGCTAAGGTTAAAATTACAGCTGGAAAAGTAACCCTTTGTATAATTTACATAAAAATTCAAATTATTCTGATTTTTTGGAAATCTTTTGATCGTCATAATCACTGAACTTTCAGTCCAATTTATCCTAAGAAAAGTTTTCACTTAAATGAATGAACATAGCATTGGATGTTTGCCCAGTTTTGATGGAATACTTATGTTATATATAATATATATATCTAAATCTTTGCTAGAATGGCCAATATAAAAGAAGCAGTCCAAACATGGAATTTTATATATTATGTTGCTGTTTTCTTTAGGATTTTGTTTTTATTAACATTCCTTTTAGTGTGTTATTATAGGAAAAAAATAGGTGGACATTAAAAGATTTTAAGTTATGTTATGTTTTCAAACCCACTAAAATAAGGCAAGCTAAGAATGTTCTTAGGGGTTTCTCCATGTTACTTTCACTATAAAACTTTTTGTGGGCTTTATCATAACAAATATCTAGTATATGTGAAGGATAACTTAAATCTGTCCTATTTTTCTTATGTATTCAAGAAATTTCTTGATTTATACTGGGGACTGATGTAAGTGACAGATGGATCTGCTCATACAAAGGAAAAAATATTTTATTCTGATATGAAGGTGATAGAACCTGAACAAACAGGGTTAAGTTGTTTGTTGGTTTTCAAAACTATTCAGATACAGGAATTTGACAATTGACAAGATTATCGAGGTGATGTATTAAATCATCTTATAAATGTGCAACTCAATTGTTTGCTTTTTCTAATTCTAATAACAATTTAATGGATGGTTTTTACAGTAAAAATTATATTATACAAAACATAGAAAAATAAATGGTAACTAATTTGTAATTGTATAATTTATTTTAGTTGTCCTGAACATTTTTCCAGGGGTCCAAATTCATGGAATGGTTAAAATCCTAATCCTGTTAATAAAGATTCCAAAAATATTTAACCCTGTGTTGGCATTTCTACTAATTCTTCAATTTATCCTGTTGTTTTCCAGGTACATATTTTTTCCTTTGTAATCCCCATGTTGCCATTTATCTAAATCTTTCTTTGGTAAAACATGGAATTTTAGATTTCTTTAGTCTGCTAACTAAAACAATGTTATTATAGGAAAAAATGAGGTGGACATTAAAAGATTCTAAGTTATTTTTGTTTTCAAACTCACTAAAATTGTTTCTAAGAATTTCCTTCATGTTATTTTGTCTATAATATATATATATTTATCATATAAATATATAGTATATATAGGATATAAATATATATTATATTTTTATATGTATTCGATTTCTTGGTTCCGAATACTGGGGGTGACGTTCTGAAAACATTTTTATTCTGATATTAAATGGCCTGAACAAAAGTTGTTGTTTGTTGGTTTTCCACAGATACTGAATTTGCAAAATGGTTCTCATTAAATCATAAGAAAAGGCAATTGTCTTTTCTTTTAATGCTAATGGATGGTACCAGTTGTACTTTATAACTCTTTTGATGGTAGTCACTGCCTTTATAATCTTTTAGTTGTCCTGTTTTCATAAAAAAAACCGTCAAATTATAATTATTTCTGCCTTTTGGCATTTCTACTAATTCTTCTTATGTTGGATTCAGGTACATATTTTTTCCTTTGTAATCCCCATTTGTCATTTATATGAGCTTTCTTTGTATTTTAGATTTCTTTAGTCTGCTAAATAATTTCTGATGAATATATTTGAAAATTGTTTCTCCCATTGTTTCTCTTTTTCCTTCATGGATTTTGTCTTTTATATATATATATATATATATATATATATATATATATATATATATATATATAAATATAGGGGATATATATATATATATATATATATATAATCTTGAAAATTTTGAAACATATACATTTTATATACTATATTTTATATATATATATATATATATATATATATATATATATATATATATATATATTATATATATATGGAATCTACTGATTGCTTTCACAAGGCAGACCGGTATATTTATTTGTAATAACCACAAAAACTCTTAACATCTCAATTTAATAACCCATTTTGGATATACAGTACTTATCACTATCAGCCTTGGATCAAGATGGAGAGCAAATGAAGAAACAGTATGTCCAGTAGTGGGTTTTCACACACACACACACACACACACACACACACACACACACACACACACACAGAGTAGGTTAGGGTGAAGCTACCTACCCTCTAGTACAGTACACAAGTTCAAATCCCACTATGATAGGAGTGGTTTCTTTTTTGGCTCCTCATCTGGATTCAAGGCTTGTGATCATAAGCTTATTCAAAATGTGTAAAGAAAGTGAGTTACAAGTCCATGTTTATTTCTTAGAAATAAACATGGTCACAAGTCTTATGTAACCTGGTGCCTTTAACTACACCAAGCCTGGAAGAAATGAGAAAATGAAGTGAGATGGCAAAAATGGGGTTTGAGCCCAATGGAAGGCACTAACTTCCCCTCTTGAAAGATTGAAGATTATTTAAATTACGGGAAACGAAAGGAACAAAAGAGCTTCACTGCTGACAATACAAGAAAGTGACACCAATTACCATAAGCTCATCATTTTATAATTGAAATATCTTTCATCTTTGATTTTTGTAATAAAACATGTTACAGATGGTTCATCGTGACTTTAAAAATTTGTGATCTGTTTAATCCTTGCTAACACAACAAAAGTAGTCTATACAAGCTTCTGAATATTTATACTAGGTCACACTCTCATTTAAAAACACACTGCAACAAAGTCACTGGAAACAGTAAATGCAAATGTAATGGTACATGTCAATCTATAGTTAAATTTGTTTAATCAGATTTTACAACAAATCTTGGGCACCAACAGGAAACACTGAAAATGTCCTTAGGTACCTCTGCAGACCTCAGCAAAACATTTAAATTATTACTGCTTACAATTCAGCTTATGCAACCCACTATAGTTGATACTAAATGTTTGGTAAAGTTTCCCTTTAGTTCCAGCTACATTTCTTTCTTTTACTTCTGTTATACTGTATTTGGTCTTTTCCTACTGAGCTGACCTACTTCTTTCACAATCATCAAGGACAGCTGCTTTCACAGAGTTTCTTGAGATTGTCCAGAGACTTTTGCTCAGTCACCTATATTTTCTCTCATTTTGAATAATTTCTGGTTCACCTCTTCAAATTTCCATGCATTTCCTGGTAATTCAACATTCCGTACCTCTCCCACCACATCACCCCTTTTCACTTGCTTTAAATCTTGAATTGCTTTTTACATCTAATACCTACGATCTTGCTAGCAGTTCTGAATGGGCTCAATAAGCTAAATAAGCTTGATATCCTTTTGATATTTTATACTAAATTTTCTACTTTTCCATAAAAACTTTTTTACAGTTTGATGGGAATGTAATTCAGTCTCTCCCGTCTACCAACATTTAAGGTAAGGTAATAAAGTTAATTCCATATCACCTTGAGGAGGATAAAATGGATTGTTTCAATGGTATCAAATCTTTTCATTACTCAAACTATTAAAAATTTCAACTCTTCTGTTTGAAATGTTACTCTGATAGTCAGGGTGCTAATTCTTTTGTCCCTCCCCAAAAACAAAAACACTTAAGTCTAAATCAAACATGTATAGCAAGGTTACTTTATTAAAGAATAATTCAGCCTATTATATAATAATAATGTATGCTAGAACTTTGTACTAAATACCTTGTTGCGGCAAGAAAACCTAAGAGTTAATACTTATGATTTATATGAGTATTGTACTA
The DNA here is from genome assembly GCF_040412425.1 of Macrobrachium rosenbergii. Taxonomy (NCBI): domain Eukaryota; kingdom Metazoa; phylum Arthropoda; class Malacostraca; order Decapoda; family Palaemonidae; genus Macrobrachium; species Macrobrachium rosenbergii. Next base: position 15,599,261 of record NC_089757.1, read on the forward strand.
AAAAAGTTATCTAGAGACTGAACTTGATCATATAAGTTTTTTGAAGTCACGTCAAAATCAGCCACAATTTACACTGTATCTCATCTGGAACTTTTAGTCCAATAGAAAATCAGCACTTGACTTCAGCAGCTCTCAATTAATATCCTCAATATTCTTTTGGTTAATATGGTACGTTCTCCCCTAAGCAAAAATCCTAAAATATTTAACAATGTAAGTTTTTCTATAAGCATTAGAAGTTCACACTAAAAAATGCATTGTTGATAAAGCAAGATTTTCATTTACACAAACAAGTATAATGCATTTTTTTGTTTCATTACATATCTCAAGTGTTTATAATCACTGGTCTGTTAACACACAAAGAGGTAACGTTTTTTGCATTTTGATTTGAACATTCTCCATATGTAAATGGCATTTGATGTCTAAGTTTGACACTGCGAAATTCCGTTTGACAATCGCCAAAACAAAACTGACCATTCTTCAAAATAGCCTGACAATCTCCAAAAAATGACAATTCAGGAAAAATACCTAACATTTACCAAAAAGGAAATGACAATAAAACAAATCGGTGACAATGAAACATTTTTATTTGTAAAACAAATCGGTGACAATGAAACGTTTTTATTTGGCAATCTTTAAATCTTGTTACATTGAAAAATAATAATACAGTATATAACTTTTGACAACACTGTTACATTTCGGAAACAATGACATATATATCTTTGGTAGAAATATATTTATATCTATATAAAACTATATAATACATGTAAGTCATCTATATACCATTCATTTCTAATCCCATATATCTTGACGATTAATACATTTTATAAGATATAAATTCCAATGTTCATATAGTGAAGCATATAGCTGGGGAGTAATAATGCAGGAGCAATCTCAAACAGCTGGCTAGCAAGCACTTGCAATATGCTTGAAGTGTCACATCATTTCTTTGGGTTTGTTGTAAATTGCAGGTACCAACCACATCATTAAGTAATTGTTTCAAGTAAGTTTTTATAGTTGAAAAAAATTTTCAATTGGATTAAGAAAAGGTGAATACAGTGGTAGATATCGAAACTGTCCAGCAGGAAAGCTTCAAGCAGCATCCTTATGGGATGGAGCATTATCCAATATGATTACAAGATTATGTGTCTAAAATTATGTCAATGTTAAAAAAAAATTCTTGAAAATTGCCTTCGTCACACCTTTATTATGCTGCTCATAATAAACAAGACCAGCATCATCTGATATAGCTGCTATTAACGTGATATTGCCACCAACTATGCAATAAGCTTTTTGTCTTACTGGTTCTCTGTCAAATGTTCTTTTGCTGTACAGGTTGAATCCCATTTCATCTATGTACTGTATATATATTCGATCCATCTGCAAACTCCTGCGTACATTTTAATGTGTTGCGAGTTCCTGTTCTCATTTATGTTTTTACATAATTTGCATGTGATTAGTACACCTTCCAAAGCTCTCGACACTGTAGCATCTGATACCTGGGGCTCATGGGTGAATATTTCTCGTAGACTGGTATTTAATTAATGCATTATAAGTTTGCTTTCCACAAATATCAGAAAGTCAACAGACTAGTGACTCAATTTCTTCTTTCTGCCCTGAATCCTAATTTCTCTTTCATGTTCCTGCACTTCTTGATGTTTTCTGATAATATGACAAGCTGCTGTCCATGTAATTCCCAACTCACGAGCTGTAGTTAAGAAGTACTCACCACTCATATTTTTCAATGATACGGTTCCGATTAATATCACTGACATTGCAGTAATTTTTTGGCATTACGCAGTATGAACGATAGTAAAAAATGTATACGCAGAATGGGCAAAGGAAATCGATCCTTACTGTATGTGAACCTGGCAGGTACTGGATGCAGTACGGTATGTATAACTTTTTGGGTATCAGTCTCACATTATCTGGGTTAAATTATGGATTGATTTAGTTCAGTAGTTTGGCAATTCCTATTAGCAATTTACTATATTCTTACTTTGTTTGCTACCTTAATGCAAATGTTTATTTTGATATCTTACCGTATATAATAAATTATTTTATTAACATGATAGACTGTCAAAGTAAAATGAAGATGTCAAAGTGAAATATTAACTGTCAATTTTGAAACAATTGTTTGTCAAACAATTATCTGGACTGTTATTTCACTGTTTCAATTGTCATTCTCAGTCAGAAATGTCAATTTATTTTGTAGATTGTTAAAGCAGATGTGAAGAATGTCACACTTATTTGTTTCACTGTCATCTTGATATTATGTCAATTTGCACTTTAGATTTTATTCAAAGTAAAATGCAAAATACTATACTGTAAAGTTACTCATAATTAAATAATCAAACAATATTTGAATCTCAAGACTTACCTTTAGCATCTGTTCAGATGCCTCTTTCTGCTCTCGAAGTTTACACACTGTCTGCTCTTGTTTAAGACACTGTGATTCGTACAAGGTACGTAATTCTTCAGATTTGGACAGCTCATTCTATTGAGAGAGAAGCAAAAATTTGAATAGGTATGAATGTTTACACAACAAATTTAAACACAAACAAAACTGAAAAAAATAAATAACACTACGCAGAGATGAATAAAAACTGAAAGCAACATAAGAAAAAGTAAATGAATACGATAAAAATGACATTTATATAATAAAATAAGTAAATGAATACGATAAAAATTACATTTATATAATAAAATAAAGTTTTATATATACTTACCAAATAATTACATAGCTATTAATTTCTACTTTATGCGGCAGCTCAAAATTCAAAATTTGCTGTGGTGCTCTTTTGTTTTGGGTGTAGGTAGACTGCCCCACCCACTTTGGGGAAGGATAGGTACAACACAGCTAAAGAACTCAATTCGTTTATGCTCTATGTCCATGAGAGGGGAGGAGGGAGGGCTCTGATCATGTAGTTATTGGGTAAGTATATATAAAACTTTTATTATAAAAATGTCTTTTTTATGTAAGTAACTTACCAAATAATTACATAGCTGAATCCCACACTGACAGGTGGTGGGATGCATGGACAAAAACTACTCAAAAAACATTCAGAGATGGCAATGAATTTGAAATAGAAAATTAGCTAGCATCATGAAATATTTGATGCAACCTTACTTGGTGAGGGAGCTACGGCAGATAGGTACTGTCTCTGACTGAAGCTCCTCTCGACCTGTAGCGGTGTGGTGGTAGAGCCAAGAGTCGCTTCTACTTTAGTAGGTGCTTTGCAATATAGGAGTCAATTGCAGGTTGCCAAAGCTAACAATCCAATAAGACACATCACATATGTGTGTGTGCCCTTGTCCTGGGTGCTGTACAACAAAATATGACCAAATAAATTTTAAAACCTACACCACAAACACACTAAAATTCAACCAGAACCTTAAAATCAAACAAACTGATAGCACTCACGACACAGTGCCACTCAGACTTCCCAAGAAAACAACAATCCTTATTCAAGGAGAGTGAATAGATGAAAAGGAATGTGGCCAATGCTAAGCAGGGTCTTCATTCTTTGCCATGAATCCTAAGGTCAATGAGCAAACAGCATCACCTTGAGCAAAACCTACCCTCTTATCAAGAGCATGCAGCTCATTACCTCTTTTGGCCATAGCTAAGACCATCAGAAAAAGGGTCTTCCTCGTCAGGTCTCTGAGAGAAGAGGATTCCAGAGGGTCAAAGGTGGACTCAAAGCCATTTGAGAACTAAAAGTTCCCATCTAGCTCAGAACGTTTTTCTTGTTTACAAATATTTAGAGATTTTATCAAATCGCTTATAGCTGGATTTGATGATAGGTCTATTCCTCCTGTGTTTAAAGACAGAATTCAACAATGCCCTGTAACCCTTGCAAAAAATCTGCAATCTGAGCTACAGTCACCTGAGCAGAGGATATGTTTCTGTCTCAGCACCAGCCCCAAAAGGTTGTCCACTTAGCTTGGTAGATTGTAGCAGAAGATCATCGCCTACACTTTGCAATAGCTTCTGCAGCCTTCCTTGAAAAATGTTTTGCTCTGACAAGCTCCCTGACAGTCTGAAGCCTGTCAGAACAAGAGTGGATAAGCCTAGGTGAAATCGTTGAAAGTGCGGCTGTTTGAGAAGATTTCTCTTCTGAGGTAGAAGCCTTGGATAATCTACCAACAGACTTAGAAGGCCTGGGAAACATTCCTTGTGTGGCCAAAAAGGAGCCACTAGGGTCACTGAAGTGTTGCTGTGGGCGTTGAACTTCTTCAACACTTCCCTTACCATGCTGAAAGGAAGAGAGGCATAGATGTCGAGATCCGACCAATCCTGCGGCATGGCATCTGTCACCCAAGCCTGAGGATCTGGCGTCAGGGAACAGCACAGAGGGAGACGATGGCTTCTTGACATTGCAAACAGGTCTATCGGTAGTTTTCACCACAGCCTCCACAGGTTGGTGCACGCCTGTAGATTGAGTGTCCACTCCGTCAGTAGAACTCATTTGCAACGACTCAATTTGTCCGCAAGGATGTTCATCTTGCCCTGGATGAAGCAGGTCACAATGGTAGGCCAGTGCGGTCTTGCTGTCCGAATGGACCGCAATTGTCCTGTCGAAGGTCTCTGCTGCAAAGCACTGAAGAGCCAGATGTATCGCCTTCAACTCCTTTACATTGATGTGAAGGTTTCTTTCGGTCTGAGACCATAACCCTGACACCTCAAGCCATTGAGAAGAGCTCCCCAACCCAGATCTGAAGCGTCTGAGTACATTAGGTTGGGGTTCACAGGAGACAACAACATCCCTGTCGCAAATCTGTTCTCCATCAGCTACCACCAAAGGTCCTCCTTGATTTTGGGGGTGATGTTGCAGATGAACAAACCTAGAAAGACTTTCCTTCGCCACTAGGCTCTGAGGTAAAACTGTAGCAGTATGGTGTGTAATCTGCCCAGATGAACAAACTTCTCTATTGAGGACAGTGTTCCTAGAAGGCTCATCCAAGCATTGACTGAGCAGGATGGGCGAGAAATGAATTTCTGGACTTTCCTGATGCAATTCTGAATCCTTAGTTGGGACAGAGAAGCCCAAAAATTCAGAGAATCTACCACTATCTCCAAATATAGAATCAACTGAGTGGGGGCTAATTATGACTTCTTGAAGTTTATCAGTAATCCTAAATCTTGCCCAAGCTGAAGAGCCTTCTGAAGATCCTCTGTGCACTGGGACCTCGAGGGGAGTGTAGGAGCCAGTCATCCAGGTATAGAGACACGTTTATCCCCATGAGGTACAACCACTTCGCCAATGAAGTGAGAACAGGTAAAAACTTGAGGGGCCATGGAGGCCAAAGCAAAGAGCCCAAAACTGGAAGACCCTGTCCTGGAACACGAATCTCAGGTACTTTCTGTAAGTCGGGTGAACTGGAATGTGAAAGTATGTGTCCTGCATATCAATTGTTACCATCTAGTCTCCCTGGTGGATGGCTGACAGGGCCGACTGATTTGTTTCCATTCTGAACTTCGTAGTTTGAATAAAGAAGTTCAGAGCACTGACGTCCAGGACAGGTCTCCATCCCCCTGATGACTTGGGGACTACGAAGAGGCAATTGTAAATCCCTCTACGCTTATATCCTCGACTTCCTCCACAACCTCCTTCTCGAGCAGAGCTAAAACTTCCAGAGGCAGGGCTGAAAACCTCTCTGAGCCTACAGAGTATGTCATTAACCTGATGGGAGAGGTTACTATAGGAGGTTTCTCCCTGAAAGGGATTGCGGAGCTCTCTTTTAAAACCTGTAGAACCCACGGATCTACTCTCCTTGTCCGCCACCTGCTCCAAAAATGAAGGAGCCTTGCTTTCACTGGGACACGGAGGACAGGTAACTCACTTGCGAGCAACAGGTTTGTTGGAAGGCTTCTTGCTGGGTTGTACTGGATACGGATTGGCTCTCAGATGGGACTGGAAGTAGTCTCTACTTCCTCAAAAGGGCTCCTGAGCCAACAGATAAGTCCTGGCAGTTGAAACCAAAGAACAAGCTCGTGCAGGGATCCTAGTCCTCTTGGCAGACTAAGCAAGCAGGTCTTGAGTCGACTTCTGCAGTTTGCCCGTCACTCGTTCCGAAGTTTCCTGCGGAAACAAGCTGGTGAGATCTAAAGGAGCGAACAGCAGGGAAGAACGCTGAGAGGGAGTGGCCCCTTTAGAAGTGAATGAGCACCACAAATCCCGCTTTTTAAGCACTCCCGTCGTAAAAACGTTAGCCAACTTATGGGCGCCATCTCTCACTGCTCTATCCACGCAAGCCAGAATGCCCAACCAATCTGCGGCAAAGTTCTCCTGAAGCGATGGGCAGTCCTCGATCTTTTTAGCCAACGCTCCTACGGCCCAGTTGAGGAAACTCAAGACCTTGAAGGCCTTTAAAATATCCTTTAGAAGATGATCTAACCCCGAAGTGGTAAAAAGAATCCTAGCTGAAGAGAAGGCTGAGCGACATGTTGCTTTGATGAGACTGGAGAAGTCCCCTGGAGAGGAGGCAGAAACTCCAAAGGAAGGAGCTTCTCCAGTGGCATACGACAGATACTTCTGTTGTATCAGACAAGAAGGAGGCATACACAAGACTGCTTTTCCAATGTCCCTCTTCTACGACAACCATTCGTTGATACATGGTGGAGCTTTCCTGGATGAGGAAGAAAGGACCATATGCAATAACTTGGCAGACCCTGCAGGTTGTCGAATCATAAATGCCGAGCGTGGAGAGGATGGAGCGGCCGAAGAGAAGAAATCCCGATAACACACCAGGAAGAACTGCAAAAGAGCTGAATATTTCGACGTAGGTGTATTCTCATCCACAGGTTCCTCCTCAGAGGAAGTAGGAGACATCTGAGGGTCCATGGGAGCTAGTTTCTGTAACAGGTTCAGAATGCTATTGGGATGTCACTGAATAGGCTCCTAAGGCCGATCCTCAACTACAAGAGAACCGACACCTGTTATGCCAGGTACATAAAGTCCCACCTGTGGTGCTGTAGGCTTACTGGTAGGTGGACAGACATAAACATTAGCATCCACTGATACTGGAGGACCGAGAATTTCTGAATGTGCCAGACTGCTCTTAGGTGAAAAAATTAAAACAAAATAAAATGTTCATACATATAAAATACAAACAGAAGTAATTATGAATAACAATTACGGAGACTTTCTATAATTCATTAACAACAAAAAACAACAGTAAACCTGAACAAGATGTTGAGAATATTCCTATAAAAAAACCACAGCTGATGTAGCTACTGTCCCATTCATAGTAGTCAATTCAAGTAGCAATATACCATTCCCAGAGCTTTGCCTCTCTTGGAATTCTGTTTAAGTATGTTAAGCACTATCTGCAATTGGGTTTTGATCTCCTCTACAGTGTAAATGGCAACCTCTGGGCTTCAGCTTTCCTTCTGTATTGGGGAAGAGGAAGAAATTTCAATGAATCAAGTCTGGAGATCCTGACTTCAATCTTTCTACTCTGGGTTTGGCTCCTTGTGACATCTTCCTCTGTCCAACGATGAAGTATAGGGCAGCCATTTTGACAAGGAGATCTAGAGCAAACTGCAGACAGGTGCTTGACACAATTAAAGAAAGGTACTTTAGAAGCATTTCATAAGCAGCAGAAGTGCTATGAGAGGTACTGTATACTAATGCAAAGATACTACACTTGATGGGAACAGGGATCAGATTTAAATCAAGAATGATTTTTGCATTGTATAAAAATATCTCTGAACTTTTTGTTATACCACATATGTAATTAATAACAAAAATAAAACTAATAAAATAAGGAAAATGTATTTCAGAGGACATTCACTAAAGGAAACTGAAATCCATGATTGTGTAAGGCCATAGATACTATGACAAAATCCAAGATTTTCAAAGATTGGTTGTATGTTCGCTATGTAATTAAGTGAGAAATCAAAGATTTTATTTGGTTTACAAAAGTCTGGCATGATGACCTAGTACTGAAAGGAATACAAAATATGACCCAGAAGCAACACATACCAGCATATCAATTAAGCAAAATAGGACTGAAAGAACTAGATGATTAGTGGCCCCAGGATCCCTGCTTCACCCAGCTGTATTTTACACAAGTAATGAAAGTGAACAGGTTATGCCAATGAGTTTATCAACGTATAATTTCCAATTGCCATTAAATGACTTCTTTTGACCTGAAGACTAGTTATGAAACTACAGTAGTCTTTGATGAAAATTCACAAGGCTATGGCAAGAAAAGATTCGGAGATTATATTTGCCTCCTAAAAATTTCTCAAAGCTAAAAAAGTACAACAATTAGGTTAGTCCAGGTATCAGAGGGGTGATGTGAAAACTACCACACTTCTGGAACTATAGTTTATATAAAAAAAGAAACATGGAAAGCCATACATCTATTCAATTATCAAGATAGTATAACAGTAACAGCCAACAAGGAGCATTCTTAGTTTTCACCTTCCTCTTTATCTGTTCCCTTTGGTCTCTTCCTAAAAACCTGTTTACTCGATATCTTGCTTCAATTTACATCTCATTTGAATATAAATTGTTCAGGGGTCTAAATGTGATCATTGGTTTTATTAAACTGCTTTTTAAAGTAATAATAATAATGGAGACTTAGTTGGATAAGTGTTCTAAGGATTTTAAAGAAATACTTTACATGAGACACATAGATGGCATATACAGCCATTTTTAACATATCTTAATAGCCCACATCCAAACTTTAGCTCAACTTATGAAAGAGAAGGAAATAGTGTTCAGTTATCTGGACTGTCACCAAAGGTAGTACTGAATGGTATTTTATCTTTCCCTTTTAAGATGTGTAAAAAGGAAAAAAGTACAGGTCTTGGCATGAGTTACCAAAGTGCTACCTATTTCAAGTATACACTTAACAGCATTCATTATGTAGTTCATAAGGAAAAATGCCTAAGGAGTGAATTCTTGAATAATTCATTAACAGGAAAATTTTTTCTTAAAATTTTCAACAGATTTATTTTATAAAAAACAAATCTGGATGAAAAATAAACTGCTATGGGATCACAAAAGAAAATTATATACCACTTTGTCTAAATGATAAAAGTTCATTTAAATGATAAAAGTTCAAAGTTCATAAAAAAGAAACTGAATTTGTTATTCAAGATAATGTATCCCCATACGGGTTTTAGACTGTTTTTACAAATATTCAGAAAATTCAACGATTCTTAAATCATAGAGACAAACTGCTGTATGAACTGTCTTTTGGCATGAGTAACAAATTCATCTGTGGCAATTATGGAGCCCTCTCCATGGGAAGCAGTTTTAAAAGCTGCATTCAAGAGCATGAGACTACTTCTGCATTTTGTCATGAACAGGAGCCTTGCTGGAAAGGCCTTTGCAATCTAGCATTAAGTTAGGAACTATGGAATCCTGTATATACACTATGGATATTGACTGTTTATAAATGTTGTGGTAGTTTCATGAAATTGGAACCATGAGAATGTTTTAACAAGTGGAAAATAAGATACAGAGACCCTCATCCTGTTACTTTTAGAATTCTTAATATTTTAATTAATTTTATTTTATTGTTTTATATTATTTTATTTGAACTGTTAATTCCTAGCCCTTGCCAATATTATCTCTTTCATAGCAGTAAAATATTAATAATCTTGTACTGTTTTCATTAGTTTTAGTAAGAGTTGAAATGCGTAAATACTGTACCCCATAACATAGCAATTATTTCATGACTCACGTTCCCACAAAATATATCTCCTTGTGTTAATAATAATAATAATAATAATAACAATAATAATAATAATAATTATTATAATAACAAAATAATATTATTACATGGGAAGAAGGACTGATAAGAGTAGATAAAGACCCAGAAATATACACAGACAGGAGAATGAAAAACAAAACAGAGAAACGGCACAGCAAATGCAAGGACAGTACATGAGACAGACTAAAGAACTGACCAGCGATGAAACATGGCAATGGCTACAGAGGGGAGAACTCAACAAGGAAACAGAAGGAATGCTAACAGCGGCACAAGATCAGGTCCTAAGAACCAGATATGTTCCAAGAACAATAAATGGAAATAACATCTTATCCATAAGCAGGAAGTGCAATATGAAAGACGAGACCATAAACCACATAGCAAGTGAATGTCTGGCGCTGGCACAGAACCAGTACAAAAAGAGGCATGGTTCAGTAGCAAAAGCCCTCCACTGGAGCCTGTGCAAGAAACACCAGCTAGCTTGCAGTAATAAGTGGTACGAACACCAACCTGAGGGAGCGATAGAAAACAATCAGGCAAAGATCCTCTGGGACTATGGTATCAGAACAGATAGGGTAATACGTGCCAACAGACCAGACTTGATGCTATTTGACAAAACCTTATAGAAAATATCACTCACTGATGTCGCAATACCATGGGATACCAGAATAGATAAGAAATAGAAAAAAATGCATAAGTATCAAGACCTGAAAACAAAAATAAGAAGGATATAGGATATGCCAGTGGAAATTGTACCTATAATCATAAGAACACTAGACACGATCCCAAGATCCCTGAAAAGGAACCTGGAAAAACTTGATGCTGAAGTAGCTCCAGGACTCATGCAGAAGAGTGTGCTACTAGAAACAGTGCACACAGTGAGAAAAGTGATGGACTCCTATGGAAGCAGGATGCAACCTGGAACCCCACACTTTAAATACCACCCAGTCGAACAGGATGACTGAGATAGATAATAATAATAATAATAATAATAATAATAATAATAATAATAACAACTGGGGGATATACACTAGGCCGGGGAAGATGTAAGTGTTAACTGTTATTCCCCTTTGGTGTAAATTATACCTCAGCTGTAGTGAATTAAATGTTAAGTAATAATGTAGCTTAATATTTGTGAACACTTCATGTATACCCCCACTGGCTATCATTTCAGTTCTGAATTGTCTTTTCCCTTCTTTCTAGAAAACTACACTACATAAGAAACAAGGTCTATGTTTGTGAAGAAAGAAATTGCTTTTGTTCTATTTAAAAGGGTTCCTGGGTCTACTGAAATAAAAACTCATGAGTTATATATCCACCTAGTTACTCAATTAAACTGACATGCCATGGCTGCCACCATTGGGAAAGAAATGTATAATTTACAACTTTCATTTCCCTCTGCTGTGGAAATACCTTACATAAGTAACATCTTCTAGTTATGGCTTAAGTACAAATTTAAACAATAAATGTTACAAAAAATGTTTATGCAACACAGTAAATGACATATCCAGAAGCTATTATATTCTGATTACACAAATTCAAGCTCAGATCTTTAACATATACAGTAATCTTGTCCAACAGGTTAGCAAATTTTCTGTGACATTAAAACTTGTATTTATACAAATACTACACATCTCAGAATATTTTTTTTTAATTAAAAATGATAGTGACTGCCTGAATAAACACAAATTTTACTTTGCATAAACATACCAAACTTTATTTTGTTATTCCTTTGATATGAAAAGGGCAACACTTTAAAGACCCTCCATTATATAGTAGTTATACAACAGCTTGTGATGGAAAAAAAGTACCATTTATAGAAAAAATAAGTACATAAAGTAGATACATATATACACATAAATTAGGTGAATGAATAAGAATACTGTATTCATTTTAATATATTCTGTTTCACGAGTCCTTAGAGAATAAATATACAGCACAATGATAAAACACCAACGGCTATCTATTACTACAAAATGTTCATAAAATAATTGTCAATGTAATAAGAAATATTTTACTTACTTTTAAGATTTCATTATCTCTTCTAAGGTCTTTGAGTTCACAAGTTGACTTCACCTTTGTGAGATCAGTATAGCTTCCACTCCTTTGAACAGCCTGCAAAAAATAACTGAGCATAAATAGTGCAGGCAGTTTCTGCACGCAAACTTCACTTCCAAACAATAAAGAAAAATTGTCTCAAACATTGATCATAAAGAAGCAATTTTATTAATAAAACTCAAATATGAAGTATGTGAAAAATGCAAATAAATAAAAAAATATACTGTACAACAGAATGTAAGTATTACGTACATGGAGAGTCTATATATAAGATATGCAAACTAAAACACCAATGCCATTCATGAAATTTTGTAATGGGACTGTACCATGATCAAGGTGCTGCCAAACGGGAAATGGCAAAAAACTACCACTGTACTTAAAATATTCATGTCACAGAAAAATATTTGTTTTAACACTAATCCATCAGTTACAATTGCTTATCCTGTGGTCTGCAACCTCACTTATAACTGGTTATGCGCACATTTATAAACTGATAGGCGTGTATGAAAATATTGTTGTGCCTAGAAAAATTTTTTCTCCAACACAAAACCCACCAGTCACAGGTGTAGCTGCTGACCTAGGATAAGGGACTGCAAACTGATGGGTCTGTAATAAAAAAAAAAATTACAATTTTCAAAAATTTTATATTTCACACAGCAGATTAGTGTCCCTTCCCTACTGAATATACTTCATGGAAAAATCTAAATAATTTGCTGTTCCATGATTATGCAAGATACCTAAAAGGAAAATATGACTGTTCCCTTATCTAATGAATTATTAGAAAAAAATATTGAAAAACTGTAATGGGCAAGAAGTTTTTGAGCTATTGACAAAGTTTGTGGGAATTGCATGTCTTTTATCGTCAGTACTGGAAAAACATTTAGCAAAAATCATCAGCCAAAAATGTTTGGGCATATTCATGACGCATGCCATCAGAATGAAAGCAAAATTCACTGTTGTTTACCCCAATCTTCTGGGTAAATATTACTATAAATCTACAGAGTCCACTAAAACACACATTTGAACTTAAAAGTTTGGCTAGAAGGATTTATTTAGAATGAAAGCTTAAGAAGTCAGACAGTTAAGCTGGGAAACACCTGGGAATCTAGATACATAGAAGACAGAAAGAAATACAATTAGACCAAAAGGATGCTCCAAAAATCTCCACTATTACCTCAAGTGTAAAATTCACGGAACTCAATAGAAAGTACTCCAACCACCTCCTACAAGCACCATAATTACTCTGGCTTGCTTTCCATCACAAGGACAATAACAGAATATTTTAAACAAACTAAATGGTCCGAATGACAATTTAAATGATTTTCCTTATTTCTTTCAAAATGACAAAATTTTGAGTACTCTTTCCTAAACTAAGTACATTTACCATTTCTGAGCTCAGCAGATACATAACCAACTATGTTCAAATTTTGTTTCTTTACTTAACCATTAAACTCCTCTACATTTGATGCTCCATGGTAGTGTTTTCTCTACAGTTCGACCTCGAAAATCCGGCATTCTGTGGTCCAAGAACTCTGATGATCTGGAACGTTTTTGAATCATCCACCAATAATTCTTGAGTGGCTATGTGCCACACACACTTTAGCTTTTAGATTTTTTTGGATTTTGGAACTGAAGCTTGCTCCTCAAATACACAAACACAGTTTATTTCCAACGAACACATTCTGTGAAACTAAAAAATATACTGGATACAAAAGAACCATAATTTTCATATATACTCATGTATCTTCCGATCTCGTGTATCACATGATCATTACAATTTCGTCCACAAACATGATTTCATCACATAAATAGTGTATAGAGCGAGATGTATTTTCAGTGGATTACAATATGCTAGGTTTTCTATGCCTGTATCGGTTTCAGTAGATACCACTGATAATGCATATTATATACAAGCTAGCTGTTAACTAATTACTAGGCCTAGAAGCCAAAGTTCATTAGGTTAAATGCAAACCTTCTTACATTAAATCAGGACAACCAACATTCACTTGTTTAAGAATTCATTGCTATTTCTCATAATTAACAACCACTTACTACTGCATGCAAGACACTGGCATAAACAACAGCAAGTACTGACATAATCAATAGATAACTGTTCGCTGATGTCAGTTACCGTGAACTAACGACGTTTATTAAGAGCTGTGTTACGATTGTTACTTGTTAAAAATTTGCTAACTTTCGATGGTGACTCCCATAAATAAAAATAAAATAAATCTTTTTCAGCCTTAATGCAATGGAGAGGAGTGTTAAGAAAGTATGCCACTAAATTTACAGTACTGAAGAAACAAATAACATGCAGGCCACAAAATGTTTTGGAAGAGGCAAAAGCAACATCCGATACTGGAAAAATTACACCTAAACCTCATTTAATTTACTTCATTTATAAATAAAGTAAGTTGCATTCTTAAACCCAGCTTTGATAATTTATAAAAAAAATGAATCTCTGAAGTGTATTTCATTTAGCAACTAATGGCTGTCATGATGTTGGTAAAATGCAATCAGCTGATGATTTTAAGAATGTAAGCATACCCTCAATGCAAATGGCACCTGAACACTATGTTCATAAATTGTAATACGATAATAATATGACAATAATGCATGAAATAAAAACTGTATACAGTATGTAAAACAACAGTGTTAATAAAATGATCATACAGCTATTATTTGAATTTTGCAAATGGATATCTGTCGGTATCTCTCTCTCTCTCTCTCTCTCTCTCTCTCTCTCTCTCTCTCTCTCTCTCTCTCTCTCTCTCTCTCACAACACACATATGATCAGGTTTAAAGAAACAAAAGCAACAGAAAACGAAAGACAGAAATGTCTGAAGTGCCAGAAAACACTGAAAGATGCCAGGAGATCAGAATGCGACTGTGCACTTTTAACGTGGTTTAAGCTCTGACGGACAGAAGGTGTAAGCATTTCTGGGGAGATGCTTATGGAGCTGGTCAGAATTTTCATAAGGAACTAAACCTAACAAATGACAGTGATTATCCGTAAGCTTTGTTCTACTTTTGATAACTCAGCAATATATAAGTGGAATGAGGTGGCAAGACTTTGTTTACATAGGGGTTTTTTAGGGGTGATTTCTGTCATCTGGGATTTTCTGCGGTCCAGCAGTGGCCTGGTCCCTAGGAAGCCGGTTTAAAGAGGTTGGACTGTACTATAAAATACCTTAGGTCACTAACATGGCACAAATGATTGTTGTTGAAAGAATGAAAATTGGAAAAAAGAATTAAAAAATACTGGGCAGCCAGTGGAAAGAAAAGTAGTACAGTAGGCACATGAAGCATTTATGTGTTACTTTCATAAAAAAGGTATCAGAGGCAAGGTCTAGAGATCTAAAGCTAATAAAATATGCTTAAGTGACTGGTCAAACAAAACTTAACTGATATGACAATTCTGTACAGGACTTCCATTGACACTTCACTGCACATTTGTAACAATAAACTCATGATTATTTGACGATGACAGGAGCACCTTTGGGTCAAGGCATTTTTTCAAAACACTAAACTTGTCAAATTATCTGTCTTTTGGTTTGTTTCCTATGTAGGTGTGTTTACATGTAAATCATAAAATGATGATTCAAAAATCACACAATACAAGCAACTTTCAATGCAAGACAACAGACTACCTTTGCAGCAAGATTTACCATTGCTCCAAAAGAATGTTCAATTTCTTTAGCAATAGCCTGACCACATCTGTTGTGGATAAATCAGTACCACAAGAGATGTTACGTTTTGCATTACATTCTGTAAAGACTTGGGGCCAACTTCTATGAGTTGATAAGAAAATTTCACTATTTACAAGTGAAGCAGGCAATGCAACCAAGGGTGTTATTCTCATACACCAGAAGGGGGAGACGTAGAAGTAAAGCCTTCAAAATGCCTGGTCATCGCTGAGGGAGCCACATCCAGGTTTCAGGTTGTCTGCCATGACTGGCTTAGATTATGCTGAAAGAAGGGAAAGACAACTCTGAACTCCAAGGAATATTTGCATGAGAGGTGTCACCATAAACAAAACAGTAAAGAAGAAAACCTGCATGGAAAAAGATAATGCAGTAGTCTGATGCAATACTTGGGCTATGAAGGAGAAAGTCCCTGGGATATGACCCGGAATATGCTCACAAAGACTTGCCCAAAATTCTGCCTTCTGTTTGGGGCAATATACAGCAGTTCCATCAGCTCTTACAAGAGGAGGCAAGCTAGAATCAACTCCGAAGGGTGATGACTTAACGGCAGACCACCACTTACTGTCATCACCACTGGAGAGCAAGATCTTCACAGCCTCATTATAGGACCTCTTGGGTCTCTCATAGACAACCTGAGCTTGACTTCTAAGCCCAGTGAAATTACACCACAAAAAGTCTGATCAATTGTTCCTCCATAAATTATAAACATTTTTTCATGTTAGGTATGCTTACATGCATCAATAAACCATGGCTCACCTTTAAGATGAAACTTGAGGATTTTAGAAGGAATTCTCCTCTTTATAACTATGCTAAAATGATGATTTAAACACTCGATAACATTCACACTTCTATAAATATTGCTCCAATTGAGCTCAATAAAATCATAGTGAATACCATCCCAATTAGCCTGAGAATTCAAGTTTACTTTTCTTGAAAAGCTAACTTCTGGAACAACTAGATCCATCACCACAATAACCTTAATCAAACTATGATCAGATGAGCTGACCAGCAAAAGCACTCAGCCAGATACAATCCCTGTAATATCTGTGAATATAAGGTCAAGATGGTTACCAGACTGCTCACAACCAAAAATAGTGGAAAAATCTATAGTAGCAACACCACGGTTAGCTATGGCAGAAACTGAGCTCAGCCAATCAGCGTGACTTGTGTTGTAATTATCGGAAAAATTAAACAAAGCCTTGGGATCAGCTTCCTGAACCGCTGCCATTTTGGTAAACAAGCAGCAATAAACAGATTCACACAAATCTGGGTTCCTATAACTACCAAAAACATGAATATTTATTAGTCTGCCACAGACTTTAATGACCTGTGCTTCATGACATCCACACTCATACAGTGGCCTATGAAATGAGGAGAAACCCTCTCATTTATACAGAGCACTTCTGTGGTATTCAAAAATTGTTTAATCCCATAAGCCATTTTTTTTTATTGTTTTTAGCTTCTTACCCCAATAAATCCTCATACAGTTTGGTTTGCAAATCTTTTCACAATGTGAATATGTTTATAAAATACAAAATCCACATTTATGTAAAGTAATGTATTTACAAATGATAAAATAAATTTTTGTTGAAACCTTCTTCAGCTAGAAAAATGAGCACTATACACGATGTTTGAAATCACATTTTTGGACAAAATTTTCAAGATCACATGTTACACTATTTTGATGATACACAAATATGCATATACTGTAATGGTTGTTTTTTTGATGTATATTTTTGAGTTTCACAGAATTTCTCATTTGGAAATAAAAGTATTTATGGAGCAAGCTAGCTGAAGAAAGGGAGCTGAGCAGGCTCTCAGAAAGCTCCTGGAATTTATTTTATCATTTGTAAATACATTACTTTACATAAATGTGGATTTTGTATTTTACAGTTTGGTTTCTTGTTATGTTACCTTTTAGGAAATTTGGAGTTTTTTGTTAAATTTCATATTTATTTGTTTAATTAGTAAGTAAATGATATAAACATCACTTGTTTTCATTTCCAAGACCTGCAGCTGCCAAGCATAGCCAAGAATGGTAACAAATTACTGGCAGTTCAGTTCAGAATAGCAACTTCACCGACACAGGCATAAGTTCCTCAAGGATTCATTATCTTGTTCTGCAGTGGATTTTTAAGGATCATTTTTTGCTGCTTGACCATGGATAGAAAGTAGCTATCATCTTATGCTGACAATACGGGGATAGCTGCCTCTATCAACACCAAGGCACTATGAAGGGAAGGTGTTTAGCACTCTCACCATTAATGTGTTGTCCTGCTACTGGACTTGACAGGATTGACTATGGATGGAGCTTGGCTATAATTAGTTTGGTGCTCATATTTTGCAATTTTTATCCAGAGTAACATTCACTTAATGTTAGTACTTAAAAAGCTTCCCTAAAAATTAACTGAAGGATCTGTCTATAAAAAGCTCCCATTTTTTTCATTACTATCCAATTATTACAAAGTCTGACCTCTTAAAACCGGCATCCGTGGGACCAGGCCACTACCAGACAACAGAAAATCCCGGATGACAGAAATCACCCCTAAAAACTCCCTATGCAAACAAAGTCGTGCCAGCTCATCCCACATACACATTGTTGTATTATCAAAAATAAAACAAAGCTTATGAATAATCACTGTCATTTATTAGGTTTAGTTCCTTATGAAAATTCTGGCCTGCTCCGTAAGCATCTCCCCAGAAATGCTTACACCTTCGCTACATTGGACCTTAAGCCACTTATAAGTGCACTATTGAAATATCCTGGCATCTTGCAATGTTTTCTGGCACTTCAAATTTTTCTGGCTTTCATTTTTAGAAAAAACCTAAAAATATAACAATTTTTGAAAGTAAATTGTATTTTTCCTAACTATACAAACCCGAGGTCCTTTACACTAGGTTTGTCTTACAGTCATTGTAAGACAAACCTAATGTAAAGGACCGAGGGTTTGTATATTGTGTCAGAACAACTGCTGTTTTTGTTTCTTTAAACCTGCACAGTGTATGTGTGAGAGAGAGAGAGAGAGAGAGAGAGAGAGAGAGAGAGAGAGAGAGAGAGAGAGAGAGAGAGAGAGAGAGACTATCAGCCCTGGCTAGATTGTTACACTGACAGATATCCATTTGCAAAAGTCAAATAATAGTTATTAAGAATAATCATAATCTTGATAAAACTGTTGTTTTACATACTGTATGCAATTATATTTCATGCATTATCATTGTAATATTATTGTATTATGATTTAAGAACATAGAAATCAGGTGCTGTTTGCATTCTGGGTATGTTTACATTCTTAAAGTCATCAGCTGACTGCATTTTGCTGACAACGTCACATCCATTAGTTGCTAAACGAAACGTATTTCGGAGATTCTTTTTATTCATAAATTATAAAAGCTGGGCTTAAAAATTGAACTTTATTTATCAATGCAGTAAATTAACTGAAGTAAAGGTGTGATTATGCCAGTATCAAATGTTGCTTTTGCCTCTTCCAAAACATTTTGTGATCTGCACGTTATTTGTTTCTTCAGTCACAGCTACAACTGTAAATTTAATGGCATACTTTCATAACACTTTCCTCCCTATTGCATACAGGATGAACAAACAAAGATTTATTTTATTTTTCTTTATGGAAGTCACCAATGAAAATCAGCACATTTTTAACACATTTTTAATACGTGTGTTAGTTATGGTAGGATAACTGAAATCAGCAAACGGATGTTTCTCGATTTGATTGTTTATGTCAGTACTTGCTGTTGTTTATGCCAGCATCTTGCATGCAGTAGTAAGTGGTTGTTCATTTTAAGAAATAATAATGAATTCTTAGACAAGTCACAAGGTTAGTAAGCCTGATTTAATGTAAGAAGATTGGTATTTAGCCTAATAACCTTTGCTTCTAGACCTACTTATTAGTTAAAAGTTAACTCAGATATAATACTTATTATCACAGGTAAAATATGCATTACCAATGGTATCTACTGAAACTGAGACAAGCATTGAAAGCGTAGCATAGTGTAATCTGAAAATACATCTTGCACTATACACGATATATAACGATGAAATCACGTTTTTGGACAAAATTTTCAAGATCACATGTTACACTATTTTGGATGATACACAAGTGTATATGCATATACTGTAATGGTTGTTTTGTATGATGTATATTTTTGAGTTTCACAGAATACTCTCATTTGGAAATAAATTGTGCTTATGTATTTATGGAGCAAGCTTCAGTTCCAAAATCCAAAAAAATCCAAAAACTGAAATGACTTATGGTGCAGCCCTTGTAGCCGCTCAAGAACTAATGGCGGTTGATTCAAGAACATCACAGATTATGGGAGTTGCCAGACCACTGAGTGCCAGATTCAAGAGGGTTTTCACATCCCATTTATCCCATTATCATATTTTTTACTGTTTTTGTATTCCATATAATCCAATACCTCATTACTGTATATTGTTTGATTGAAATTTCATCCAGACTTTACTTACCAGACAGTAACATTCCATTACTATACATATTCATTTTCGTCTTTGTATTTTTTGTTATATATCCCATTAATATTCCATATGGACTCTAATCTTAGCCATATTTAAAAAAAAAAAAAAATCGAAACTATTTCACTCCATTCTTTCTCTTATTTTCATCTTTTTTTTTGTTGATTCCAGATCCTTTCAATATTCTGAGCTGTCAGCAGAGAAAGCACCATCCTAGTACCTTATGGTTTAAGATTCTCTGCGAAATACCAGAAGCAGTACGAATAATTTCAATTTAAATTTTTGTTTGAGATCAACCAATGTCATTTAACTATAATACAGTCCAACCTCTTAAAACCGGCATCCTTGGGACCAAGCCATAGCCGGACCGCAGAAAATCCTGGATTTTAGAAATAACCCATAAAAAAATCCTCTATGCAAACAGTCTTGCCAGCTCATTTTACATATATAGCTCTGTGTTATCAAAAGTATAACAAAACTCATGAATAATCACTGTCATTCATTAGATTTAGTTCCTTAGCAAAATTCTGGCCTGCTCCATAAGCATTCCCCTGGAAATGCTTACACCTTCACTACATCGGAGCTTAACCTCTTTACAACCACACTGTCAAATTCTGATCTCCTCGCACTCTTCATTGTTTTTAGCACTTCAAACTTTTATGGTTTTGTTTTCAGCAAAAATTTAAAATCTGCTGCTTTCTTTTCTTTAAATCTACATGAGAGAGAGAGAGAGAGAGAGAGAGAGAGAGAGAGAGAGAGAGAGAGAGAGAGAGAGAGAGAGAGAGAGACACTTACTGACCTGATTAGGTTGTTACACTGCAGATATCCATTTGCACAAGTCAAATAATACAGTTGTATTAAGAATAATGATAATTTTGTTAAAACTGTTGTTTTTACGTGCTTGTATACAATCATACCTCATGCACTATTGTCTTATTATCATTATTATAATTTATGAACACGGAAAAGGCGCCATTTTATTCTGCTGATGTCCATATTCTTAAAATCATCAGCTGACTGTGTTTTAAGCGACATCATCACAGCCATTAGTTGTTAAATGAAACGCATTTCGGAGATTCATTTTATACGTAAATTATCAAAGCAGAGTTTAAAGATGCAACTTACTTTATTTTTAAATGAAGTAAAGGTGTGCTTTAGCCAGTATCGGATGTTGCTTTTGCCTCTTGCAACATATTTTGTCACGAGGACATTATTCATTTCTTCTGCCACAGCTACAACCATAAATTTAGTGGCATACTTTAACACTTTCATCTACACTGACTGAAGGATGAATAAAGATTTATTTTATTTTTATTTATGGAAGTCACCATTGAAAATTAGCAAATTTTTAACAAGTTGACAACTGTAACATAATCCCTAATAAACATGTGTTAGTTGTGGTAACTGACATGGGCTAACGGCTGTTTCTCGTCAGTACTAGCTGTTGTTTTAAGCCAGTGTACTGCATGCAGTAGTAAGTGGTTGTTAATTATAAGAAATAGTGATGAATTCTTAGACAAGTCACAATGTTGGTAAGCCTAATTTAATATATGAAGATTCGCATTCAACCTAACGAACTTTGGCTTCTAGGCCTATTTATTAGCTATAACCTAACTCAGATATAACATGCATTATCATTGCTATCTACCAAAACTGATACAGGCATAGATAGCCTACCCTAATGCAGTCTACTGCACTATACTGTACACGCTATATGATGAAATGCTTTTGGACAAAACTTTAATGACTGCATGATATACGAGATTGGAAGACAAGCGTATATATGCAAATTACAGTATCCTGTATATTTTTGAGTTTCACAGAATGTTTTCCCTGGAAATGAATCATGCTTGTGTATCTACGGAGCGAGCTTCAATTCTCAAATCCGAAAAAATCCAAATACTGAAATGTGTGGCACCGCTCTCTTAGCTGCTCAAGAACTAATGGCGGCTGATTCAAAAACGTCCCCGACTTGGGAGTTCCCAGACCTCGGAATTCCGGATTTTAGAGGCTGGACTGTACTGAGCACTAAACTTATAAATACTTTTTTGAATTTCACTTGCAATTCACTTTATTCGAATACATGGGCCTCGGAATGGCATTACACTTGAGTAAAATGAGCTTCTTAGATCCTGAATCAACAGTTCCAAAGTATGTTGCAAGTCAGACACAAAAATTTCAGAACAAAGGATGAAATTGAAACTGACATCAGCAACATCCAAGTCCTTTTTTATTTTTATACGATCTATAGACACTGCTATTTAAAATACAACATTTCCATAGTTGATTCTGTGACCCAGGATTAAGTGCAATATTGCCAGAAAGAAGCAATTAAATATAAAAGAAGCAAGAAGAAACACTTGCAAATCTTGCAAAAACAATAACAGAAACAATATTTGCAATAAAATAGGAACTGAAAAGTTTATGTCCATCCAGCCCGAGAAGAACCCTAAAAGAGTTCAGAGGTCTGGTTAAACAAATCATTTATAACTAACTACAGAGACAAAACTATTGCCCCATTTAAGAGACTATGGTTTTTACTTCAAAAGGGACACGGGTGTGTATCTGTGTAGCATGTTTACATACAATATAAAGGTCTCTACTAAAAGGAACTAAAACACGTGATACAAGACTAATTAAAATGAAGGGGGTTTACTAGACATTAAATTACAAAACCTTGGCAAAACAAACTTACTTCCATATGAGTAACCAAAGGCAGGTTTTCTTGAACAGTGGCCAACACAGATAGCAGATGGTCTCTTTCTGCAAGAAAACCTTTTTCTATCTCTTGCATTTCTGCATTCTTTTTAAGGACTTCCTTCATTGTTGAATTTAGATGCGTTTGTGACTCCTCAAGTCTGAAAATACAAGAAACAGAGACCCAAATTACCAAAAATGTTATGCCACCATATACTTGTTAACATTCTGAGACAAATATACACCACAGCCAGAGCACTTCTCTCTGTGGTGGTGGGGGCAGGGTTACTGCCTAGAATTTGCGTGACATGTCATTCTTCCGATTCTATGCAGTATCCTTTCAGCTCCAGCTGCACTGCTTCCTGCCTTTCCATTTCATTTGGTTTTAGTCCTAAAAGGGTAAAGTGCAGCTCTCTTTCAGGTTTTAAAATTTATGGAATAGAAGTGGGCTCATTAGTGAAGTTTAAAACACTTACCCAGCACTTAATGGAGATGGTACCTATGAAGTCAACCAAGCCCCTCGTGGAACTTTTCAGGAGGCCTTATTGCTCAATTTCGAACTGAAAATGTTTTCCTCCTGTTAGTCGTGTGTAAGAAGAATTAGTAGGATTCCAATTCTCTCTAGTAGTTCTGCTTACTATGGGCTGGTTTGTCATTTGCACCTGACTTTGCAGCAAAGACACAGACTTCAGGCAACCAAGATCATTCAATAATATCCTTCACTATTTCTCCTCATGCTTCCTACACCAGAGACACAGAGATCTGCTTCTGTGTTCAGATATTATAAAAATGTTTCTTCTAGACTGTCACTTTCCACATACCATTCCAGGCCTCAAGTACGTTATCGTCTGGGCTTACAGCACTGTCACACTTGATGTCAATAATATTTTGAGTGTAGGCACCTGGAAGTGCCAATCAACTAGTAACTAAGTCTCACATATATGGTATGTGTCATATTCTTCCAAGCAGATCAACACCTCCATAAATGCCAGTTCCTTATTTTACTTTACTGAAGCTCTTCCTCCTTTATGCAATTTGGGTCTCTACCTATCACAGTCCCCAAGTTCCTCCATGGATCATGCAGATCACATTCTGCAATCTAAGGCATTCAGCAGCTCAAAACTCTCTCATAAATGACAATCTGGGCTACAGAACAATGCATTTGTGATAAAACATATCTGCTTAAAAAAAAAAAATTTTTTTCAAACAAACATATCACTCAAACAAGTATCGTCCTCTCTGTCCTACTGACCTTACAATTGACATTTCAGAAACCATAATGTATCCTCCTCTTTGTCCTACTGACCTTACAGTTGACATTTCAGAAACCATAAAAGAAGGAGGTACCTGCTGTGGACCTATGGATCCAGGTGTTGCTTGTGTCATACTACTAACAGTCTTCTGCTTGTTCATAAAAATAACTGGTGCCTGGGAAATTCTATGAACACAAATGAGAGTGATGGGCTTGTATGGAAAAATTAATTTTGTCTATAAATATTACTGACATTTTACAATGATATAAAGCAACAACAACAGCATAACTTGACCGCATGTGTATGAGGGGGGTACTATGTGTACTATCACTAACTATAATGACAACTAATAAATGAAACAATTTATCAAAATTTCTTAAAGGGTAAACTGATCTAATAAATTTGCTAATGGAAATTCTTGTTATAACAAAATGTAAAAACTCATACACACCCATTATCACCTCAACAAATTTTCAAATGCACTACTTTTCATGATAGAGATGACAGGTGCAAATCAGAAACAAAATACAAGAAAAATCAACGTCGGATGTAAGGTGAATGAAAAAATACTGATAAAATTTTAAAAATGGAAAACCACCTGGTATATAAACTGCCAACAAAGAAACTTAAAAATGAAGAACTAAAACAAGGCGAGACAAATAGCCTCCTTCACAAAAAAGGTGGGCCTGTCCTGTGAGAGCTATAACTTTTAGCTTGGTGGTCTGGTTAACTACCTATTAATTAAAGTTTAAGCTATCAGCTTGATCCCACTGGCTTGTTTTAACAGATAATTAAACCTGTTGCCCTAACCAGGAAGTATGGCTTAAGCAGAATCAGGAAAACTTGTGATTTATTCAAAAACATTTTAAGTTAATGTTAATTCTTACCTTGCAGCCAGGAGCTTCATGTGAGCTTCATCCTTATCTCTCTGGAGTTTGTACTCTGAGGATGCTAGTGTCCTTTCCTGCAGGAGGGAACTTTTTTCCTCAAGCCAATTAGCCTCTGCTTCCTTCAGCTGTTTTTCTAAAGATTGAATGCGTGACTGCAGCATCAATTCATTTTCATTGCTTGCTGAAAGGTAAGGAAACATCCTTCCATAAAACCAAAACTAACTTTCAACTTTATTTACAATAAACAAGATGATTAGCATCAATGCTATTAGCAAGTGTAAAAATTTTCAGTGCAAGTTTGCATGTTAATTCTTCCACTGCAAAAAGCAGCATAATCTAGCATAACTAAAATATAAAAATATTTTCTCATATAACTTTAAAACTAAATGCATCAAATCTCTCCAATTTTACAACGAATCTAAGTCATATGACAAAGTCTGGCATAAGGCTTTGTTATTTTTAATGTCTGCTTTATCTAAGTTGATAGTGTAATATCTATATCTTTTCCATTTATAGTATTAGGGTGCAACTCAAGGTTTTGTTCTCTCATCCATCTTACTCCCTTTAATCAGTGACCTTCTCCAGTTCATTTCTATTTCTGTGAACAGTATACAAAATAACCAAGAAATCTCTATCATTTCAGGTAAATGTTGCAAGCAGCATAAACCATGGCATTAGCCTTCATGTAATTGCCATCAACTTAAAACTGGCAATGATAAGAAAAGAAAGGAAGTCATGATCATGGCATATCAAGTAGCATCATCAACTCAAAAGTAGCAACATGAATGACACAGAAATGAACAACACATCCCTTTATCAATTCAAGTAAATATTGTGAGCAGTATCAACAGGGGATTAAAATATATCTGCCATCAACTTAAAACTGATAATGAAAAGAAAAGGAAGGAACACACAGCAGAAGCAGCAACACAAAGCACAGCAGTAGTAGGTTAGCCTAAGGCAGAAGATCGTTGGGAGCAATTCACCACCGGATGATCATTGTCATCAAAAATTTAGGCTATGGCAGATGATTATGGTCAATCAACCTCACACAAGTTGTCAGCAGTAGAAGTAGACTTAGATAGGTTAGAAATGCAGTTAGGTTTCCAGGATGGTCAACTCGCCTCACAAGGACATCATCAATGGAAGTAAGCAGAGACAGGAAAAGCAGGAAGGCTACTTTAGGCTAGTATGTCCTAATAACTGTATCAAAAATCTTCATGGTAGGCATGTTGGCATAAGATGTATAAGAATTGCACAACAAAAGCAAAGCCCTGGCCTATACTAGATCTGACATTAAAATGGTTAGCCTCGAGATTTGACAGAATCCAAAAGGTATTCCTACCAAACATATAATAACATGCAACTGGATTTGATGAACTTAGAGCAATTCACCATAGTAATAGGTAAAAAATCAGTAGCTATCACATGGAAAATGTGGATAGCCAGCTTCCAAATTTACTTAGCAGCTACTGGATCCCTTCAAGAAGTGCAGAAGAAGGCACTGTTACTTCATATTGCCAGTTTGGAAGTACAAGTAGTTTACCACACTCTGGAGCCAGCTGATGATTCAATGGAAGGAGCCATTCAGGCTCTCACAGAGTACTTTGCTCCTCAGGCCAACTCAACGGAAGCTTCCAGTAGAAAAAAAAAGGTATATTCATCAAATAAGTAAGCCTAGCCCTGGCGTAACCAAGTATCAGAGTCAATGATACACAAGTAACACAGAGGTAGGCCTGACCTTGAAACACTAACATCATGGTCAAATAGGCACACAAAAGGCAAAGAAGAGGGTTAATAGACCATGTTACTGATGTAAAGATTGTCTTAGCTATGAAAGGAAGAGTAGCAAACATGTCCATTTCTCAAGTTAAAACTGGTTTCCTAGTCAACATGTCATTAAATATGTCATTAAATAAATACAGCCGTTAACCTGATACAGGCTAAAGTGAGCAAGAAGCAAATTTTCCTGAATTTGCATTTCAAGTAAATTCTGTAAACAATGATGCAAAAGCATGACTTACAACACGAATCAAAATAAATGGAAAACCAATAATTATATCCAAAAGTTGCAAAACAAAATCCAAATTTGGTAAAGGAAACTTCAGACAAGGTGCTCAAGAGTTATGATGGAGAAATAGATGAAATTGGATCAACACAAGTGGAGGTACAGTATACTGATTAGTAGACAGGTGATTACCATTGACAGTACAGGCAGTCCCGGTTATCGGCAGGGTTCTGTTTCTGAGGGTGTGATGATAACAGAAAATCGGTGATTTTCGCGCCTGTGATTTTCAGGGGTTATCGCCACTAAAAGTGCAGATTTTCGGTTATCAGCGCCTCTGTTAGGTATGTATCGGCGCCAATACCCTGTACCCAATTATCAGCGCCGATAAGTGGAAATCGGTGATTTTCGGCCCTGAAAATTACCCATTTTCATCGCTAGACAAGCGCCGTAAAACCGGATCACCATTAACCGAGTCCGCCGTTAACCAGGGACTGCCTGTAGTAAAAGCAAAAGGACAAACTTATTAGGCTTAAATTGGTTACGGCATATAAAATTATGACTGGAAATGTATTTCAAGGGTTAAAGGTACAAAATAGGAGCAGACAAATGAATTTTCTGTAGTTAACATTCCATCATAATTCAATGAAGTTTTTGCATATTGAGTAGAAACAGTAAAAAATGCAAAAGCTGTCTTAGCTTTAAAGCCACATGCCACTCCCCAATTTTTTGCTCCCAGACCAGTTCCTAATGCACTGAAAACAGCAGTGGAAGCTGAAATTAAGAGATTAGAAAATGAAGGCTCATGGCACAGAGTTACTTACTCAAACTGCGTTTATGCTATTAATTCAAATTGTAAAGGAAAAAATGGTTAGGGCTGGATTATGTGGAGATAAAAAAGGATAATTTTCATGACAAAATTGATTATTTGGATACCTACCCATTGTTAAAAGTTAGCTTACACTATCAGGTGTGGTCAGCATTAAAAAAAAAAATACATTTGGCAACCTACTAAGACTGTCTCGGTATTCACCTGTTTTCCCACCAGGTGATGTCAGAATGTCTAAGTATGAATCAGAATTCTTCATGCCCACTCACTAAGATGTGGGGAGGCTGGGTGGGTTTCCACTTTAACAGTAGGTTTAACAGTGGTTAAGTATCCAAATAATTAATTTTATCATGAAAAATTATCATTATTTAGAATGATTCTTACATACTGTTAAAGTTAGCTGACTACCACATTGACTAGGATAGTGGGTTAGTGTAGCCAGAGAAACAATGTTCAGCCAAGTCGGTTAAAAGCTTTTTAATGGGGAGAAAAAAAAGCTTCTCAACCTTCCTGCCTGTTGCGTGGCCTTTACTGACAAGTACTGTAGCTTGACGTTGGAACCACAACAGGGTGTAAGGCCCTCTAGTGAGACTTGTCAGAGGATCCTTACAAGGAAAAAAGGACTCTATCTCATAGAGTACTAGTGACTGTGCCCAAGTCGAAAGCCCATAACCGACAGTCCAAAACTAGACACTACCACCTTTATATATGAAAGTATGCCCCTATACACCAATGTGTACCTTCATGCTCTAAAATTCAAAAGCAGGATTTCCTACCAATTAACGATATGAAATAGAGCAAGGTTACTACCATATTTGTTCAGGAGAAACCGTCCCTGACGCAACGAAAGGACTAAGGGTTTTATACCTCATGTACAAACACAGTTGAGTAAACTACTGTACACTGGTTCGTGTTAAGAGATGGCCTTCCAAACACTTAACAGTTTCCTAGCTTGCTCTTTTGACTGTTCACCCAATCCCAAAAGGTCTACTTCCGTGATAACGCACCTTACCATAATCCGTGTTAACTTATTCGTTTTAACAAGAGCCAAGGAACAGTGCCGGCTAACGGATTCATCTTCGGCAAAAGGAAGTGAAAATGGAACCACGTGAGCTAAGCACTGCTTAAATACTAAAGGGGAATCAAACAAAAACATGGTTGAAACTGCTAAAGTCTAAACAGAGGAACTGAGACAAAAGAGTGACAATGCCAGAAGTCAGCAATGATGCCATGGAATGGAGTGAACAGGTACTAGGGTGGAGAAGGCAGAATATTCTTGTACAACATCACCACGTAACATTTTGACGACAGAGGGTGTTGTCTGCACGGATGGAAAGTTACAGCTTTCTTGCATGATGTCACCACATAACCATGATGACAGATGGTGTCATCTGCACAACACTCAAAGAGGCAGTTCCTGAGAAGTGAGTACTGTTCTATTACCAGGCTAATTCACTCTAGATAAGAAAGTGGCTGCAGAGGAAAAGCCGCTATTATGAAAAGGGATAATTGTTACATGATGATGAATATGAGACGATACAGGGGAAAACTAAGAATGAGGGGGAGGGATATTGTTTGCATGGGAACGATATCAGGAAAGCAGGCGAAAACAGAACTGATGCGCCTGCTCAGCCTACTGAGGCAAACGTAATTTGCCTGTATCCCTAAATAACTATGGTTTACACCCATCTTTATCACTCTCATTAAAAAGGTGACGTGCAAACTAGTGAATGCTTAGAGCTAAACAACCAAACAACTCATAAAGAGAGAGGGAGTTGAGACAGGTGGCGAAGGGCACAGACCTTGGTCCCGAAACCACCATGGTTTCCTGTCCGCAGAGAAGACCAATGGACGCAGGGCAGTCCAGAAGGCAGGCTACAGACAGACATAAGGCACACCTTCTTTTCTTTATAAATATATTTAATAACATAAAATACTGTATATACACAATATACATGATTATAATAAAAGAATGCATCTCAGTTAGTACTTATATTTTTCTCCTGAACCACATAGGGAGCAAAG
This sequence comes from Macrobrachium rosenbergii, assembly GCF_040412425.1. NCBI lineage: Eukaryota > Metazoa > Arthropoda > Malacostraca > Decapoda > Palaemonidae > Macrobrachium > Macrobrachium rosenbergii. The sequence continues at coordinate 15,628,942 of NC_089757.1, forward strand.
GAAGGTGGAGCAGGAGTGAGAGAGGAATTAACCTAAGCTATCAGGTAGGTTAATGGAGGAGGAGGAGGAATTGTCTACATAAACTATCAGCCTAAAATTAAACATTTTGCAAGTAATGAGGCAAAAGCAGTTACATCTCCCATGAGCTGCATGACAACCTTTCCTAGAAAAAGGTATCAAAGGAAATAAAAACATGTTTATGGTGCTGAAGCCATGAGCATTATTTTCAAAAAAGGTACAAGCTCAGGAAACAACTGTGTGTGCACTAACTTCAGCTGTCTTGGACATAGGAGTGCTTTGCCTTCTAACACCACAGAAAATTTTAAAAACTCCTCTTGAAGGTTTATGTCTGTCCAGTAAATCCCTAATAGTTCTAACTGGACATAAGACAGTCGTTTCATAGCCTACCTAAGCAGTTGAATTAGGCACTGTCACAATTCTGGGAAGGGCTTTCAATTCTATATCTTTTCATTATGCAATGAAAGAAAAGAGTGGTGTCACTCAACAAAGTCCAAGAACGAAAGGGCTTGAAGCTCACTAATAAAAACTCTTACTAAGTCCAACTGGACATAAAGATAGCCCGTTCTTCAATGCCTACCAAAGCAGTTAAATCAGGCACTGTCACAAAACTGGGAAGGGCTTTCACTTCTATATCTTTTCTCTAAGCAAAGAAAGCTAAAGAGAGGTTGCCCTAAAACACAGCCCACAAATAAGGGAGGGCTTGAAATTCACAATGCACTCTGTTGCAGCAAGAGCTAAAAGAAAAGTGTCTTCAAAGTTCTTAAGTGATGCCTTATCAAAAGGCTCAACTAAGGTTGAGTTAAAATCTGAAGGGCTATGTCTAAATTTCATCATAGATCATGACAGGAAGATGAAATTTCCAGCACAAAAGATTAAAAACCTCTACAAACTTTAAACCGTGAGCAATATTCCAATCAGCATAATGCAGAACTGAAATCAATGTAAAGTTGTATCCTTGATCACTGTGGCAGAAAACTGCTTAGTGTACCCGAGATACTGGTAGAACTTCAAACTGGATCTCTAGTGGAACAGGTGCTGGATATCACTAAAAAAAAAAAAACTAACCACTGTTACTGATACAGAAGTCTACAGTGGAGGGCCTTCTAGATTTAAGAATTGCTTCCTTGGCCATTCTAGAAATGCCCTTAGCTCATAACAGACAACTGACAATCTCCACGTGGGTGGATGAAGCATGTGGAGGACAAAACGAGGTAATGAAAATGATGTTGCTGGACTCTGTCCAAAGGTTAAGTAATTTTCTTTGCCAGCCTGAACAACTCTCTTGAACTGTCTCCTTGTCGTCTTATGTAAGAATCAAGACTTGCAAAAGACCATTCTAAACTGCCAAGAGCTGTTTGCCTTCCAACTCCCCAACATCAAAAGTTTCTCAGAATAGCCCCCGAATTCTGTCTCCAAGACATCAGAGGACACAGAATAAAGGTTCTTGAGGGCTACAGGCCAACCCATTACAGATCTCCAAAGTGGTAGGAAATTGGCTATCCATCTCTGTTGGAAAACCCCCAACAAGAGAGAGCTGATTCATTCCCAGATAAGCAACTGACTGGGTCAGAAAAGCATAGTTCAGTCAGCATAGAACAAAAAACCCTTCCTGAGTTAGACATAAAACAGTTCTTCACTCTCAAGGTCATCATAAAAAACCCTTTGATGACAACGAACCAGTCGTGTCGTGCAAACAAAAGAGAACTACTCTGACATCAAGCAGATGACTCCATACCACTAAAACTTTGAGTCACAGGAGAATACTTTACTTTGACTGAGGGTGTACTGGGAAGTGGAAGTCCGTGTCCTACATGTCGACAGAAATTATCCTTTGCCCTTCTGAAAGACCAAGAGCAAACTGAAAGACTCATAGAAAAGGGAGGCATATGAATACACTTGTTGAAGCAGAACATGCCCCTGGCTCGATGGCTTCGTTGCATAACAACTGTCCAATCTATCTTTCCACATTCTGAACTTCTTTGTGTGAAGGCTGTGGAGAGAAGGATATGTATCAGGAAGATGATAGGAGTAAAAGAAATAACAATAGGTACAGAGTATTCTTCTCTGAGAACCATCACTACCTAAGGTTGACTAGATGCTTTGCCAGGCACTTCTGAAAGTCTACACATGGCCTCCTGAAGATCCACACAGCCTACTTGAACTGGGGTTCAAAGCATCAGTTATGGTTACACGTGTATATTTTTCCACTTAGAATGTGAGCCAGAACACTGCTGAAGCAGAACTTGAGAGTAGTTTGGGAAATTCTACAAGGAACTGACATGTAAAAAAAGGCTGCACAGTTGGGTCAAGACCCTAGAGGAAAGACTTCAAAGGTAGTTCTAAGAATCTAATATCCTGATTTGAGGCATTTTAGGTGACACCCTTAAACACTTAGGGGTTAAGGAGACAATGATGAGCCACTGTCAAAAAACAGCTACTAATGGTTGGGCAGGGCTACTTAAAATGATTTATACACAACTGTTTCTGTTACTTTACAACTGAGTTGAGAAAAGGAAAAAGACAGTCCTCCCATTAGCCTTGGAATAAGGTCTATCAAGGAGAGGTTACTGGTCTGATGCATCACCAAGAAACTCTGCCTCTCCAGGACTAAAATTCAACTATGGACCCCCAGGATTTGCAGGGGATAGGTACCACAACCCCCCATGAATCGCCAAAATCCATGAATACTTGACATCCCTCTATAAATACTTGTAACTGCCGTTTTAAGTTCAAACACCAAAGACTTTCTTTAAAAATACTAAAAATGAACATAACTGACTATTTTAATAGTCTTATCCTACAAAATGCATTTAGTAAAAAAAAATTATATGAAAATACAGTAATTAGTGAATATTTCTCTATGAAAAATTCTGCAAATACTGTAGATGAATTTTCTGTGAGTAATGTGGATATACGTTCCACAGAAAAATCTGTCAATCGGTGAAGCCACGAATCCAAAACCGTGAGTAAGCAGGGGTCCACTGTATTATTATTACCATTAAATGTACTATATGGTGACAGCGGCATTGGGTGTAACATATGTTATAGATTGATATGCCCACCCTTACGTCCTAAAGGCTGGCCACAAAGCCATTAGACCAGTATTTATTTTCTGGGTATGATAGCTTAACCTACTGTATGGTAAACACCCAAGGATTTGCGTTTTCACAATTCGCAGGCTCAGCAATTTGCGGAATTTTCTGTGGAAACTATCTGTAAATTATTCGTGGGAAAACTCACCCATTTGCAGATTTTTTCGTAGAGCAATATTCTGTATTTTCATATTCTTTTGTGACCAAATACTGTACTGTATGTACAGTCGGCCACAGGAATAAGTATACACATTTCAGCCACACGGGCTGGTTGTGATCTGGTAACACTGGAACTGTGCATCCAGACACACGATGAAATTCGCACCTCTACACCTCTTCCCCAAATTTTTCCTCTATCCTTCACTCCCACCCTTTCAAGCACATGTTTATATAACTTCTGCTCCCTCTCTCTAATTTCTCCTTTAAGGAAAATAATATAACTGAGTCTATTCTGTAGGTTTATTTTCTCATCATGGAGGCGAGAAAACCCGTCTGTTCAACTTTTGTCGTAATAATATTATTACCTGCTGTTACTGACAGAAGAATTAACTCGGTTTTCGTGGAGCTCTCTTGTAATAATGGGATTTAGCTATCTACCAATAAAAGCCTTATCTATCAAATAACAGGATACCTACTACTCTTTTTAATTTTAATTGTAATATCAACAACCGCATTCCAAATTCTTATTATTACAAAGACAACTAGCATCAGATCGTAGGACCTTACGTAACCCAAATTAAGCATGAAGAAATAAAGAAGACACAAGTTAAAGAGAGAAAGACCTCCATAGGCCTAGAAGACACTGAAGGAGGAGGAAGAAAGAGACAGTTATAAGAGAGAGGACAACAGCAAGAAGGAGGCAGACGGAAAGGAGACAGTGAAATAGAGCTGATAGAGTGTGGCTGGTGTCAGAAGGGGCGCCATTACCCTCTTAAGTATAATGGGGGCAAATGTCTTGACTTAGTATATGTCGTAATGGTTATTATGGGAGTCGATTTTTCCTTATGGTTGGACGTTTGTTTGGTCACAACCGACAATCATTGGATCTAATTCTCGTATTTTTGTGCATGATTTGAACTGCTCGGCATACGTTTACATTTATCTATCGATGTCAAGCATGTGCAGCTTTTTTGTTTGTTTGTTTGTGTTCGTTCTGCAGGTGTGAATTTCCACGTTAAGAATGTAACAAGTAACAATGAGATTATATCCTTTATATCCTTATATATATATATATATATATATATATATATATATATATATATATATATATATATATATATATATATATATATATATATATATATATATATATATATATATATATATATATATATATATATATATATATATATATATATATATATATATATATATATATATATATATATATATATATATATATATATATATAATATATATATAATATATATATATATATATATATATATATATATATATATATATATATATATATATATATATATATATATATATATATATATATATATATATATATATAATATATATATATATATATATATATATATATATATATATATATATATATATATATATATACAAACCTGATATTAGTAACAATTTTTAACGTATACATAATTAGGGACAAATATTACAGTACCCTATTATTAAGGATACACAATAGATTGAAAAATAACCATTTATTATTAAATATGTTATATAATAAGACATGACCAAAAACAAACTATTACTTAGTCTCAATGAAAGCAGATTACCCTTCAACCAACAACATTATCTTGGTTTTATTAAGATTTTCTCAACAAATTCATCCGCTACCAAAAAAGTTTCCTCCCTTCTATTAGAGTATCAGTATTTAGTCCATCCACCATCGTTGGCGATGACATCTTGTAGTCTACTGGGGACGGAGGCTACATGATTGTAGACGATGTGTTGATTTTTCCTGAATATCTCCCATTCGCACATTTTTCTCTCCATCCTTCACTCCCACCCTTTCAAGCACACGTTTATAACTTATGCTCCCTCTCTCTGATTTCTGCTTTAAGGAAAATAATAATAACTCGAAACCTATTCTGCAGGTTTATTTTCTCATCATGGAGGCGAGAAAACCCGTCTGTTCAACTTTTGTCGTAATAATATTATTACTTGCTGTTACCGACAGAAGAATTAACTCGGTTTTCGCTGAGCTCTCTTGTAATCATGAGATTTACCTATCTACCAATAAAAAGACGCTATTTAACAAAGTGAGCTGACAGCAACCTTGGGACAATATGTGGGTTGTTTACGTTGTGTAAAGATATTGTAGAGTTACCGTGAAGGGCTTTAGGCTTCTGGGAAACCATGAATATTCTGTATCCGTGTTACCATATAACATAGGACCTGCCAAGCGAGGGCCAATATTCTCTCTTCCTGCACTCCAACACTTCATGATCTCGCCCAATACCTCAATTAAATGCTTCAATCCTCTAAGTTCTAACAGAGTCGACAAGTTGAGTTACCATCCCAACCAAGGACCATAAAGGAACTAACTCACGGAAGAAAAACACCCTCGCCTGAAATGGAACCTGCTCAAGAGAAAATCGCACTAAGAGGGAGAATTATTGGAATGAGAGAGACTGGACTCTCTGTGTCTGATATAGCTCGAGAAACTGGATTAACAAGAAAAACCGTATATAAGTGGTGCAGAAGATGGGAAGAGGAAGGTGATCTTCGCGACAGGCCAAGACCTGGGGGTCCAAGAAAAACTACTCCCGAAGATGACAGGAGAATTCTGAACGAAGTAACGGCAAATCCCTTCACAAATGCATGTGACATACGAGACAATCTTCAACTGCAAGTTTCCAGTGAACGGCACGACGTCGTCTCCACAGTGCTGGAGTGCACCACAGAGTTCCTGCCGTTAAAGAGAAATTACAGGAGAGACATCGGATAAACCGCCTTCATTTTGCCCGGCAGTATGTCAACGAAGACTTAGGTTTCTGGGCAAGAGTTGTTTTTTCAGATGAGAAAACATTTGCGTCGACCTCACGGACAGTTGCACTGTTGGCGATTTAATAATACAAGATACTCCAGTGAGCACATCTACGAACAAGCCAGAAGTGGCCACGTTACCTGTAACATCTGGGGATGGGTTAACTTATACACCCTCGTGAACTGGCAGAAATACAGGAAGATTCAACGCCGACCAATACCTTGAAATACTGGAAGAAGTGATGGTCCCAACGGTTCGAGCCATGGCATTTCCCTACCCAGAGCGCATTCTGTTCATGCAAGTATGTAGAGTTTCATCTCGCAAATTGCAGTAATAGGGAAAACTCTGCTGTAGTGCTGGTTTCATTAACTTGTATTATTAACTTGTTCTATTTATACAGTACTTTTTACAAAATGTAAAAATATATGAGTCCTTGCGATTCAGAACAGAAACAAGCAACATTTGAGCTCCGTGAGAACGGAAGTAGTTATATGGTTGTTGGTTCTTGAAGTATTCACCATCTTCTAGCCTCAAACTTCAAGGGTGATTTTCCTTGTTTTAAGAAACTACTCACGGCGTTTGTTTCCTTTATGACTCGCATAACGACTCGGCACTGAGTGTCGTAACTACAAAATGTCTATCATTCATCTGGTATTAATTTAGTAGGCAATGGTAATGCTGTTATATATAATATATATATATATATATATATATATATATATTGTTACGTGTGAGGAGTCTTGGTTGATCATGTATTATTCAATTTACGTAAATTTTACGGCCCTGCAAACCAAGATTACACGTAACCTGTCACTTGAAGCCAAAAGTTAACCTCAAAGACAGACGTTAATTAGCCAAAGGTCGCCAGTTAAGGGTTATTAACCTTAACAAAGAATATTTGAGATGAATTTGATTTTAAACGCAACGGTTCTTCCAAACATTCGGACGCGAGGCAATCAAAGCATCGAGATTTAACCTGATTTTGCTTACCTAAATCCTAGGTATTTTACTGGAATAATGGGGTTGAAGCTAACAATAAAATAATTAGGCTTAATCTAGACTTTGTAAACACATATACCCTAAGTGGTGGCTGAAGGAAGAAAACAAAGAAAAAATGTGAAATACAGAAAAGAACTAGTCAATCGACGAAGCTTCAACAAGAATCGGACTTACCGTGAACGTCGAAGTCGCTGCGCAAACGAGGGACCTCAGGAGTCGTATTCTGGCAGTCTTCCCAATTCACTAATTAAGATAGACGTAGGAGAGAAAGTAATAAAGAATAAAGAATATCGTTCGACACGCACGCAGCGTCACCCTGGTTTAGTGACCGCTGGAATCTCTCTCACTGTCTCTGACCCGACCTCGCCGTTCCGCCAGAGGAGGGCTTATACCGCCCGGGCAATCCGACCTTGACAAAGGCATCGTCGAATGCATAGAATAAAGCTTAAGGGCCACCATAACTAGGGGTCATTGAGCGTAAACCCTCTCTGAGGCTTAGGTCCCTAATGCCTAACATATTTTGTTTACAAACTTTCCAGCCTATGGGGTTAAATGTCTAAATGCTACCTATTCCTTTCTCCAACGGATGATAAAGTTTGAACTGAAGACGCCTAGCTTGGGACAAAGCAATTTCCCTGTCTCAGTCAGGCTGATATTTCTATCCCTAAATGTTCGAGGCTTAACAGTAAATATTTATAAAAGCTCCCCCTTTAAGAGGGCCTTCACTCCCTTTTCGGGCGTGAAGGTCTATACTAAACAAGCTGTTCGCCTCTCGTAGGTTACTCTCCTTCCCTGAGCAGATTAGTCCTGGTTAGCCTACCTAGCTACAGAACTACCTAACCCTAGATAGGACATGAGCTATAATCACTACTTAACCTAATTCTAATAGTACTAGAAGGTGCTCACGGTTATTATAGGCTACCTCCTACAATCAAGATGTGTTTTAGACCTAGCCTAGTGGTACATTCTATGATATTCCCTAGCCTAACCTATCCTAACCCGACCGTAGCACCAACATAAGAGTTAATATTCTAACTAAATTACAACATGGTTTATGTTTAATACAATTAAAATTTACTAGTTAATTCATGAGGGTTGCCTCATATGATAAATGGGTGCCTCACTGAGGTCTTAGGCCATGCGTGTCACGAGCATCGTGGCTCGTTTCACAATAGTTAAGATTACTGAAATTAGTTAGGCTACTTACATGATTACTGCGGCTCGGTGGTAAGTGGAAAGAACAAGGCTACTAAATTGATGTACTGTACTTTAAGGTGGCCTAGGCTAGGTACAAATAAAGGAAGAGATCACACTGGCTACCTTCTCTGGGCAAGGGGCCAGGATCACTCTTAGATGTTAGGGCACTGTGCCGAGAGGGCACTAGTGCCAGGATGAGCGTATAGCTCGGCAACTACTGGGCTCTCTTCCGCCCCTTCTTCTTCTTCTTGGTTTCCTCCAAGGCCTATCAGTAGCTGGCCTAGCAGGTGATGAGCACCAACACGGGACAGGCCAGGGCTTATTTTGGAAGTCAGGGGCAACTGCAAAGCTGTGGGAGGACTCCTACTCCGGTGCTGCGACAACCGGAGCGAGCGATCTCGGTGCGTCCGAGGATGCCAGTTCCTGGTCTTCCATTGGGAGGGGTACCAGATCCTCCAGGGGTTCATCCTGGATTCAAATTTTGCAAAGAAGAATCTTGCAAAGAAGAAGTTTCGGGTGCTGGAGGCTCTCCAGTCGCGATGATCAACTGCATGGGAATCCTAAATCTCCCGGAGGAGGATTCGCCTCATGATTTAGACCCGGCATAGGGGCCTTTTCCATTGGTAGCTCAACGTCCGTGGCGGACGGAGTCTGGCACTGCTCAGTGCTCGCAAGTGGCACTGGCAGCAGTTGAGGGTCAGGCATGGTTTGACAAGGGGTCCGGTGTTCTACCTCTCGGACGACTTGGGTTTGGCTGCGGCAGAGATTCCTGCCCCAGCAGGAGATCGTAGCCTCTCCTAGAGTTTTGTTTTCCGCTGGGCGTTGAGTTGCTTGGGCAGCCCTCCCAATTGGTGGAGTGGTCTTGGGACGTCCTGCTGTACTGCTCCTCCTGAATCTCTCTTCCGGAGGAGGACCTCTTGGTGGGCCAGCCCTTCGCGATTGGGAGGGCAGGCCTGAAATAGGTTGGGTATTGCCCCTTCCGTCTGGACCACTTTGGTGGGCGGAAGGTGGAGGTTTGTCATTTTTGAGAGTTTTAGATGGGGCCTCCGTGGAGGAGGTAACGTCAGGCTGCGAGGTTGGCGTTGGTGACGGGCTTCCGCAGAGAAGATTCTTCAACAAGAAGACCACTGGTGCGAATTCCACCTACCACGCAAAGGCGGTGGGGTATCGTGCCCCAGAGGTGTCATTACCTGGAGTTGGACCGGGGAACGGTGATGGTGTGGCCCTCTATCCACTTCATTTCCCACCGCGTTTCTTGAGTCACAACCACAGCACCGGCTGGCATGGGCCCTGGTGATCAGGCTAATATCTGCCGTGAGTGTCTACTGTGACCGGAAGGGTCACTGGCAGGCTAGTGCTCTGAAGAGGGGCCACCGAGATGTACTGGGTTTCCAATCTCTGAGTAAAGGATCCGGTGCGGACCAGCAGCAGAAAATGAAGTGCTGATTAGGTTGACAAATTTGGTGGTGGGGACATGATGTGGACAGGCCGGAGATCCAGCATTGTAGTGGCTAGCAGCCCCACAGGATCTGCACGGGCCTTTTGGATGGGCTCGGTGGCCTGCAGTAACTGTTGGAGGAGAGGGCTGAGCGGATGAAGGGAGCGGAGTTCTGGCTGGTAGGGTTAAGGCCTTATTAGTGCCGAGTTTGTATCGGCACTCAGCTTCAGCGTGGCCCCCTTCTTGCAATAGTTGCACAGGGTCTTGCTAGGCAGTCCATTCTTGGGCGAGTGGAGTTCGAGTCTCCAGGCGGAGGAATGATTCGCTTCTGAGAGGTGCAGACTGATTGAAGGTTTCCATCCCGAATCAGCCATGCGACAAGCTTCCATAAGTGTGGAGGGCTGTTTATCGTTAAGATATACTGCAAGGGGCCCTGGCACACATTGGAAAAGGTCTTCTAGCATGGTCCGATTGAAGAGATCCTCAAACGTCGTGCACAAGGAGTGAACCTCGCGTGCGGACTGGGTTTTGTGACATGCCCATTCCGTCCAAGACCAGCCGACTTCCTTGGCAAGACCTGGAACCGTTGTCTCCATTTTTCTGGGGTTATCTCGCTAGGCCTTGGTAATGACTCTTCAGAACTTTGCCATGTTGCCTCTCTGGCTCTTCTCCAGTGAGCGATCAGCTGCCTTGGCTTTTTCCTCCATATGCTTGGCTAGTATTAACCCTAGAACGGTAACCCTCCATTTGAACTAACATGAAAGGTAACCCTGGGTGAATTTCACCCTAATTAAATAATTAAAATAAAATACTTATCCTGAAAATCTTGTTATTTGGAACACATCCGAATGAAATATAACCTTCGCTCTTATTGAGGCTATTATAAATGAAATCCTCCTGTAAATCATATTTTTATTTTTTTTCAAAAATACAGAAAAAAATAGACTTTTCTTGAGAGTACTTTACTAATTAAATTGACAAAAAAAAAATGATTTCCATTTTGTTTTTTGTTGGTGTAGTGGGCTACTGTCATGGGACTACGTGACTGGCTGAATCCCATCTCCCAAGGGTTTACAATCTGTATGGGAGACAGACAAAAAAATGGTAAACAAGTACATACCAAATTAATTTTTTTCTATTCAACACTTGCAGTATGGCAAATTATGCTTCAAATGACTCAAAGTACATCAATGAAACACATACAGTACTATATATACACTCACCTGGGTGGATACAGTCACCACAGACTGGAGATCGTGACCATCGTGCTTGACGCACTGTTGCATCTGTGAAAAGCGTCTTCCCATCGGACTTGACCGGGCACTCACAACAGCGCACCAATGCACCGCTGCTGGCTGAGAAAGATGTCCCTGGTGATCCTGCAGCACTGCCTGGTGATGGTACATTGCAGACAGTGGTTCAAGGAGCTGCAAGGATCAGGGGATGGGAGGTAAATCCAGCCGTGGCGTGGCCCATGGGGTGATTAGGGCCCAGCTGCGCATGAATTTCTGGCGTGATATGACTTTTCTGTTGCCCCTCTTTCCATATTCTCCTTGTATAAAATGTAAGAGTTTACATTGGCAGCATTCACCATTCCATAAAAAAGTACAGAAGGGACACTTGTTTTTCTGCGAACAGGAATTCCCGGAACACATCTGGTCAAACGATGTATCAACGCTCCTTTTGTTGAATTGTAGAATTCAATGATCTCCGGTTTTTTTAGTGCCAATGTTGGGCTGAGGTGCTGAGATGACAGGAGCAACACTAGTTTCTTTGTTGTCTTGGATGTATCAGACACATATGACACTCAGAGTCATTTCCTTTGTGTACAGGAAGGCACTTGATCCACGCTCTCTTGTAGCTTTGTCCGTGATCTCCGGAGTGGTATCTCCTTCTTGTTGGCCCGCACTGGGCCAACAAGAGTCAGGCATGCCCAGTTATTTAGAGATCTTACCAGGGAACAGAGGTAAACCAGTTGTCAGTGGTGACGTTCCTGTGTGTTCCATGGTAAGCTCTTCCGTTAGCTCTCGGTAAACTGATGGCCGTTAGTGTGAGATCGCCCTTTGGTTGAGTCCCCTGCTTCCCTGGGTGCAGGCCCCTTCAACCAATACTTGGACTTGCTATCATTGATGAGAATGAGCTTGATTCCATACTTAACTCCGCTTGTTGGGAATGTACTCCGGAATCAGCGCCCCTGAATGTGCTGAATGGGGGTAGCTGCTCATCAACAGTGAGGTTTTCCTGGGGGACATAGGGTTTGTTACATCTCTCAATAAAAATGTCCCTATTTCTCACAGCAGCAAACTTGTCTCTCCTGGAACCTGTCGGTGGTTTGTGGGTCTCAAATCTTAGACACGAATAAGGAACCTGAACCGAGTGCACGGACATTGGGGGTATAGACCACAACCTGTATCCCGCTCCCATTTCACTGGTGGGGATGTGTTCATCGCACTTCTGGGCACTGATGATAAGTACCACCCAGCAATGCTTTGACTTCTAATGGCACAAGGGGAGCAAAAGTGGCTGATCTTCTTTTTATAGTGAGGCAAATGTATCAATGGCCTTGTTAGTCCACGTCACAATCACTTGATGAGATCATCATTGAAAAATAAACTCCGTTCCTCTGGTGACACTGCATTCCTTGCCGCCCCTGGAGTTGGGCCAGGAGGTAAATCTGCTCACGATGTTCCTTGTGGGAGTCCGGACGCACTTGGGGTCTTCGGGGCTGAAACGCCACCTAAACTTACTAGTGGCAATCGTTGTAGTCCCATGTGACGATGGGGGAATATCACGCTGGCGCCTTCTTCCCTATCAGTGGCAGCAGGAGTAGCTGAGGTAGGTTGACAGGTGGTGGTGGGGACATGATGTGGAATTGGGAGATGAGAACGGTCAACAGAGGTTATGACGGGGCGTTTGACTGGTGTAGAGGCTACCCCTTTTCCCTTTTCTGGGTGGCTCATCATCACGTCATCTTCTTCCTCATCAGAAGGGCTCAGGTTGGCCTAAATATTCTTGGGTCACTATCATATAACAGGTCACATTCAAGTGCATCAATTTGTATCATTACTCACTTTCAGAACCCCTATCTTCTTGCTGAGAGTTGCCCCAGTTGGTCTTGCTCAGACAGTCCATTCTTTGTGTATGCCTTTTTGCTGGTCAGGCTTAGGGATAATTCACTCACTTTTATCACTGAAAGGTGCTGAAAGCGACTGATTTGAAGGTTTACAAAACGAATCATGTCCATTCAAGTTCATCAATTTTCCATTAAGTGTGGAGGGCTGTTTATCGTTAAATTACTGCAAGGGGCCCAGTTGTGTTCATAATTGGAAAGGTCTTCATCATGGTATGCCGATTTTATAATTCCTAACTTTTATTCAGGCTAAATCTTGTCGAAAAAAAATATTAGCGTGCGGACTGGGTTTGTGACATGCCCATTAATAGTAACACAAGACCAGCCGACTTCCTTGGCAAGACCTCGGAGAACCGTTGTCTCCATTTTTCTAGCCAAAAACCAGCCGAGGCCTTTGTAATGACTCACCAACCGAACAGATAAGGCACTGAATGTTGAGCCTCTGGCTCTTCTCCACCCCTTGGGGGTACTACGTCATTGCCAGATTCAGTTGGCTTTTTCCTCCATATGGTTGGCCATTCTAGGGTTAAGGCTCTCTCCCCGTCTCCGTGGTGCTGTAGTTATCGAAAAGAGCCTCGATCTCCTCCAGCCATGCTTCTGGCTCGTCCTCAGTCCACTTGGGGACTAGAGAATTGATGCTCGAAATTGGAGCGTTTGATGCAGCAGGTGTAGGACTGGAGGCTTGATGGCTAGCCATAGCTTCTGCATTCTCCATTTTCGCTCTCTCAAGCTCGAGCTCCTTCTCTTTTAGGGCTAACTCAGTTTCCTTGCAGGCTAACTCATGCTGTCTCCTTCTTTCTTCTCTTTCCTCTTCATATTGCCTTTGCTCGGCTTCATACACCCTTCGTTCTTCTTCATACTTCCTCTGCTCGGCTTCATACTTCCTCTGCTCGAGTCTTTCTTCCTTCTCCCGCTTGGCCAAGTCGTCCACTTGCTCCTTAACCCAGGTAGTAAGTTCCGAGCCGGTGAGACCTGCCGCCGTCCCCAGCCCCAGGAAAGTTTTATAATGCTCTGCTGCCATGGTTCTGGTGGGAAGGGCGTCTAACCGGGTCGACTGGGCGCACTTGGGCAGCGAGGAAGTGTCTCTTCAATGACGTGGCACCCTTTCAAAAGGTGGCACTGTAGTTTGGGTGTGCCGTGTACAGGTCACACTGGTGGCACTCAGTATCCCTAGGCACTGGTGCAGGTTAGGTTCCAGAAGAACTTTTCTTCTGTGTTCCCCTTTGGTTTTGTTTTATTTATTTTTCTGGATTCTTGCTTGGTGGCACTTATGGTGCCAATGTGTTCCTAGGGACCCTCTACTGGAGTCCAACTAGGCTATATGGGAGGAAAGGCACTCTACACCCCTGCAGAGTGCAACAATCGAATGAGAGAGAAAGGGAAGGTAAAAGAGAGAAGAGAGGAGAGGAGAGAGAGAAGAGAGAGAGAGAGAGAGAGAGAGAGAAGAGAGAGCTATTCCAGTGATGAGTGCTGCAAATTATTGGCACTGTGGAATAAAGTGAATTTGGTTTTTTTTTTTTTTTTTTTTAAAGATCCTCGTGAGTGGCTGGTCCCAGTACCGGCCCCAGTGCTGGCCCCTTCTTTTTTCAGAGGGTGAAAACTACTGTTTGCTTCGGTCTGGATAGCAGGCCTCACTCGTGACCGACAGTTTATCACTGTATTGTAATTACTCTTAACTTGTCCTCATCTATTGTGGGACAGAGGTGTTTTCTTTTAATTGGTTTATTGTATTCGAATTAATTAGCCTAGTGTCGGCCGTTCTTTCTTTGAAGAGGGTCACGTACACTTAGGTTAGGAATGCTTACTTTGAATGAGAGAGAGAGAGAGAGAGAGAGAGAGAGAGAGAGAGAGAGAGAGAGAGAGAGAGATTTTCAATCAGCGAATTTCTTGCTGCTTGAGAACATGTAAACAAAGATTTTATACATGCACAATGGCATGGATCTTAATAAAATGATATAGATGCGTCGTCTTGGCTTCCTTAGGGATTACTTTATTATCTTAATTTTCCGGGAGCCGACGTCACAAAAGTTTATCGTAAAATTTTAAATTTTCTTTATATGATTTTATAGTAGGTATTCGTATAGGAACTTGTTATTACTCTCCTAACTAAGGCCTATCTTTCCCTGCCTAAATTATCTTTTGTTTTTTTCCTAGCTAAGATATTAGGAGGTGGGTTACCATGAAAAGCAAAAAAAAAATATATGCCCCAAGAGTGGCTGGGAGCAGAGTGGTCACAACAGAGTATGACAATAACAAGGTCTTAAGATGGCGGAAAATCCCGTTAGGCCTAAATTTCAAAACAACCTCAAATGGCAAAATGGCGTTCTCTCACAAACTAGTTCAAACAAATTCAAAACAACGCAAACAAATGCAGGTATCCAGATTTTACTTTAAATATACCAATCATGCATAGCGTTTTACGTTACGGATGGAAAACTAAATTACCAAACAACTTTGTGTCTTTTGTTATCGTTCTCTCCGGTGAAACATCCTCGGCAAACAATGGAATAGATTTGCGTGATTTGGAACGGACCAAATTTACTTTACTGAAAATGTATTTTATGATACAATTACTACTTCCGTTCGTTTCGCCACTTCACTGACACGGTTTTTTGAATGATTCCCACTATATGCAAACAATAACGATCGGAATTGCCGACGCGATTAGTATATTACTTTGTGTACATGAAACTGGGCTCCGCGATTCGGCCTTAAGATACGTTATGGACGACTTGAACTCACGCTCGAACACAGTAAAATGCCATTCTTGTCTTATGTCTCTCGTTATAAATTATGACTCACTCTGTTTCTACACCCTTCCTACCTATGCTAATTCTCGCTACACTTGTTATTATAACTATTCTCTTTACTGCTTATTATTATGCCTGGTTCCTTGTTTGGAAGAATGAAATGGAGTTCGATATCTGACTTTATTTTTTTTTTTTTAATGTAATTTTAATTTCCTTTTCTCCAGATTCTTTCTCTAAAATGTACTTTAGATTCTAGGCAAGGTCGCCAATGTTACGTGTGAGGAGTCTTGGTTGATCATGTATTATTCAATTTACGTAAATTTTACGGCCCTGCAAACCAAGATTACACGTAACCTGTCACTTGAAGCCAAAAGTTAACCTCAAAGACAGACGTTAATTAGTAAAGGTCGCCAGTTAAGGGTTATTAACCTTAACAAAGAATATTTGAGATGAATTTGATTTTAAACATAACGGTTCTTCCAAACATTCGGACGCGAGGCAATCAAAGCATCGAGATTTAACCTGATTTTGCTTACCTAAATCCTAGGTATTTTACTGGAATAATGGGGTTGAAGCTAACAATAAAATAATTAGGCTTAATCTAGACTTTGTAAACACATATACCCTAAGTGGTGGCTGAAGGAAGAAAACAAAGAAAAATGTGAAATACAGAAAAGAACTAGTCAATCGACGAAGCTTCAACAAGAATCGGACTTACCGTGAACGCCGAAGTCGCTGCGCAAACGAGGGACCTCAGGAGTCGTATTCTGGCAGTCTTCCCAATTCACTAATTAAGATAGACGTAGGAGAGAAAGTAATAAAGAATAAAGAATATCGTTAGGACACACGACGCAGCGTCACCCTCGTTTAGTGACCGCTGGAATCTCTCACTGTCTCTGACCCGACCTGCGCCGTTCCCCAGAGGAGGGCTTATACCGCCCGGGCAATCCGACCTTGACAAAGGCATCGTCGAATGCATAGAATAAAGCTTAAGGGCCACCATAACTAGGGGTCATTGAGCGTAAACCCTCTCTGAGGCTTAGGTCCCTAATGCCCTAACATATTTTGTTTACAAACTTTCCAGCCTATGGGGTTAAATGCCTAAATGCTACCTATTCCTTTCTCCAACGGATGATAAAGTTTGAACTGAAGACGCTTCTAGCTTGGGACAAAGCAATTTCCCTGTCTCAGTCAGGCTGATATTTCTATCCCTAAATGTTTGGGCTTAACAGCGTTAAATATTTATAAAAATATATATATATATATATATATATATATATATATATATATATATATATATATATATATATATATATATATATATATATATAATATATATCTATATATATGATATGATATGATATGATATGCAAGCATCATATGAGGTGTCATTTGTCGGAAGGGTGAGGTGGACATAATCTTTAACGTATTTAGTTCTGTCTCCCAGTTCAGATCTCTTCTTCCTCCTGGTTTGAAAAGCTAATGAAATTCCACCTTCTTCCTCTCCACGATAGACTTCAACTCCACGTGGCTTATATTTGAGCTCTTTGAGAGGGGTCGAGGTGGAATATCTCTCAGCTTTTTCAAACCAGGAGAAAGGAGAAATCTAAACAGGGAAAAACAGGCAGAACCTTAAATTAAAGGTTATGTCCAGCTCACCCTTCACAATTTGACGCCTCTTGTAAAAAATTATTAATATATACTATATATGTGACGTTTGTTTTGCAGGATAACTGTCCCATTCACACAGCCAGGATAGTTAGGCGATGGTTTGAGGAGCAACGAGACATTGACCTGCTGGACTGGCCAGGTAAGGGGTGTGATATGAATCCCTTGGAAAATTGCTGGGGGACCATCGTCAACTCTTGGATCCCAGGCCAAGAGCGATCATCAAGGCAGCTCCTCCAGCACACCATGTCTGAATGGGAGATATTCAGAAGAAATCAACGCATCGCCTACAATCATGTAGCCTCCATCCCCAGTAGACTACAAGATGTCATCGCCAACGATGGTGGATGGACTAAATACTGATACTCTAATAGAAGGGAGGAAACTTTTTTAGTAGCGGATGAGTTTGTTGAGAAAATCTTAATAAAACCAAGATAATGTTGTTGGTTGAAGGGTAATCTGCTTTCATTGAGACTAAGTAATAGTTTGTTTTTGGTCATGTCTTATTATATAACATATTTAATAATAAATGGTTATTTTTCAATCTATTGTGTATCCTTAATAATAGGGTACTGTAATATTTGTCCTTTAATTATGTATACGTTAAAAATGTTACTAATATCAGGTGCTAATATCAGGTGTGGACGCCAAATGATATATATATATATATATATATATATATATATATATATATATATATATATATATATATATATATATATATATATATATATATATATATATATATATATATATATATATATATATATATATATATATATATATATATATATATATATATATATATATATATATATATATATATATATATATAAGGATATAATCCCATTATTACTTGATACATTCTTAACGTGGAAATTCTCAACTGCAGAACGAACACAAACAAACAAACAAAAAGCTGCACATGCTTGCCATCGATAGATAAATGTAAACGTATGCCGAGCAGTTCAAATCATGCACAAAAATACGAAATTAGATCCAGTGATTGTCGGTTGTGACCAAACAAACGTTCAACCATAAGGAAGAATCGACTGCCATAATAACCCGCACGACATTTACTAACTCAAGACCTTTGCTCCCATTATACTTAAGAGGGTAATGGCGCCCCCTTCTAACACCAGCCACACTCTATCAGCTCTATTACACTGTGTCTCCTTTCCGTCTGCCTCCTTCTTGCTGTTGTCTCTCTCTTATAACTGTCTCTTTCTTCCTCCTCTTTCAGTGTCTTCTAGGCCTATGGAGGTCTTTTCTCTTTAACTGTGTCTTCTTTATTTCTTCATGCTTAATTTCAGTTACGTAAGGTCCTACACGATCTGATGCTAGTTGTCTTTGTAATAATAAGAATTTGGAATGCGGTTGTTGATATTACAATTAAAATTAAAGAGTAGTAGGTATCCTGTTATTTGATAGATAAGGCTTTTATTGGTAGATAGCTAAATCCCATTATTACAAGAGAGCTCCACGAAAACCAAGTTAATTCTTCTGTCAGTAACAGCAGGTAATAATATTATTACGACAAAAGTTGAACAGACGGGTTTTCGCCTCCATGATGAGAAAATAAACCTACACAGAATAGACTCAGTTATATTATTTTCCTTAAAGGAGAAATTAGAGAGAGGGAGCAGAAGTTATATAAACGTGTGCTTGAAAGGGTGGGAGGAAGGATAGAGGGAAAAAATTTGGGGGAAGAGGTGTAGAGGTTTAATTTCATCGTAATGCGTCTGGATGCACAGTTCCAGTGTTATAGATCACAACCAGCCCGTGTGGCTGAAATGTGTATACTTATTCCTGTGGCCGACTGTACATATACATTTTATAAAATAATGATTTACAGTACTAATTCTCAAAAATTAATAAGTTTAATAAAGTTAAATAATAACATTAAATAATAATTTTCCTCTTTTCTCTCTCTTGCCGAGATGAGAGAATTTTTATGCATATATAATATGTATGCATGTTTATTTGTTTTGTATGATACATAGATGATTTACTAATTTTCAAATATTAATATTAATATAAACACAGCAAAATATCAATTCATAACAGAAAATAAAGTGAACTAGTAAGATTTTAGTTCATCTCTGATCTTTTTCTGTATCTGACTTAGGGGAAGGGATGAAGACATAACTGTCATCATAAAAAAAGGGGCTAGCACCTTGCTGAAGAGTGTATCTCTCTCTCTCTCATTTACTAATCTAGATTATGTTCTTCGTATTTCATATACATCTCTCTCTCTCTTCACAGTTCCTCGTTGGGCGAGTGGGTTCCGTTCTCAGCTACCACTCTGTTGGCCGCGAGTTCGAATCTCCGACCGGCCAATGAAGAATAAGAGGAATTTATTTCTGGAAATAGAAATTCGTTTCTCGCTATAATGTGGTTCGGATTCCACAATAAGTTGTAGGTCCCGTTGCTAGGTAACCAATTGGTTGTTAGCCATGTAAAATAAATCTAATCCTTCGGGCCAGTCCTAGGAGAGCTGTTAATCAGCTGATTGGTCTGGTTAAACTAAGATATACTTAACTTTCTCTTGCTCTCTCTCTCTCTTTCTCTCTCTCTCTCTGTCACTGGCATAGATTTTTTATGCATATGTAACATATATGTTTATTTGCTTTGGATATTGTAGTTTTATAAATAAAAGTGATGTTAACTTTGTTATTAATTTTTTTATATTTTCCATGCTATAATTACAACATTTATGCATTTCTATAGTAAACTAAGTAAAATTTTAAAAGAAAACATATTGATTCCCGGTCTTCTCCGAAAGCTTGGAGGGGGGGGGGTTAATCTAACTGTCTTGACATATTGACCTATTGGCCAGAAGGGGAGGAAGTGCTGCCCACTCATGGTCAAATATGTTGCCCACTTGGTGGTCAAAATACTGCTACAAAGGATACTGAAAAATTCTCTCTCTTTCTCTCTCTCACCAAAAGATACTCAGAATAAGAGGAATTTATTTCTGGAAATAGAAATTGTTTCTCGCTATAATGTGGTTTGATTCCACAATAAGTTGTAGGTCCCTTTGCTAGGTAACCAATTGGTTGTTAGCCACGTGAAATAAATCTAATCCTTCTTAGTCCTAGAGAGCTGTTAATCAGCTCATTGGTCTGGTTAAACTAAGATATACTTAACTTTCTCTTGCTCTCTCTCTCTCTTTCTCTCTCTCTCTCTGTCACTGGCATAGATTTTTTATGCATATGTAACATATATGTTTATTTGCTTTGGATATTGTAGTTTTATAAATAAAAGTGATGTTAACTTTGTTATTAATTTTTTTATATTTTCCATGCTATAATTACAACATTTATGCATTTCTATAGTAAACTAAGTAAAATTTTAAAAGAAAACATATTGATTCCCGGTCTTCTCCGAAAGCTTGGATGGGGGTTAATCTAACTGTTTTGACATACTGACCCATTGGCCAGAAGGGGAGGAAGTGCTGCCCACTCATGGTCAAATATGTTGCCCACTTGGTGGTCAAAATACTGCTACAAAGGATACTGAAAAATTCTCTCTCTTTCTCTCTCTCACCAAAAGATACTCAGAATGTGAGAGACTGATAGACAGATAGAGAAATAGATAGATAGATGGATAGAAAGGGAGAGTGGCTAATAGAAAGATATACTCTCTCTCTCTCTCTCTCTCTGTTACTGACTGGAAGGGTTGGAAGTACATACATGTATATTTTTAAAGGTAAAATGTTTAAGATGACTTTGAAATGATATTACTAATATCATTTCAAAGATTAATACAGTAATAGGATAATAATTTACGGTATATTTGATGTAGGATGCTTGTTTAAGGTATACATTTGGCATTTGAACTTTCAAAATAGGCAATTATAAGCATTTTCTGAGGGGGGTGTTAACTATTCATGGGGGTTGTGGTAAGCATTCCCAGCGAATATGGGGGGGTTTACTGTATTTAGGTCTATGATACCCCAGCCTAAGGTATTGTAAAACATGGGATAGCTTAGCCTACCAGATTTGTAGCCTGTGTTGATTTTGACCTGTATGCCTTATAAAACATAGCCTACAAAATGGGGAACAAACCAATGACAACACACAATAACACCTATCTACATATGTATATACATATACATACATAGGCCTATCTACATATGCATGCAAAATATTATACATGTATATATAAACAAACATATATTTCTCATGCAGTAATCGAGCTGTAACGCTAAGAACAAAATACTGCAATCAAAGTTACTGCCACCACACAATCAGGCCTAAGTACATGACCCATTAGAGGCGACTTAGGCTATATCGTATGTAAGTCCTAATCCAACTCTAAACCACTTCAAAACTGGAAAAGATGCAGTATCATCCCTCTTGTGTTTTCCGGTACTACACAAAATTCCATCATCTCATCAGATCACTCATCTTGACATCAAAAAACCACATTCGTGCCTCGGCTAGGCTAACATCGGCTACGTGGTCATTCTGCAACTCTTCCTATACAGCCTAATGCTTTCATCTTTGCTTGTACTATAAGAAAATTATTAAATAATTTTTTTATGATAAAAATGTATTTCGTCACAAAAATAACACGAAAATACAGTAACTAGTGAATATTGCTTTACGAAAAAATCAGTGGGTTCTTGACAGAGCACCAGAGGTTGCTGGCAGGGCCTCTGATTCTCTTTATCCTGCCTAAGTAATACCTCAGCACCCTAACTGGGCAAAGGACCCTTTCCTCCTCCTCTGGTCCTAGAATGTCCATGAGGTTTTTAATAGAGAATGAACATGGCCAGGGATTAGATGGGGACTCATTCTTAGGTAGGAAGCCAAGCACGAAGGTGCAGACAGCATCTCCCTTAGACAAACCAGTGTGCTTGTCTGTAGCCTGCAATTCGCTTACTCACTTGGCAGTGGCCAAGTCTACTAGGAAAAAGAGTCTTCTTAGTCAAATTCTCGAGAGAAATGGTACGGAGAGGCTCAAAGACTGGACTCATTAACCATTTAAGCACTACATCCAGATTCCATGACACAGAGTTGTCCTTCACCTATTTAGTAGTCTAGAAAGATTTAATCAGATCTGTCAGGTCTTTATTAGAGGCCAAGTCCACTCCTCTATGCTTGAAGACTGATCCCAGCATAGACCTGTAGCCCCTAATAATAGTCGATGGAGAGAGTCCCTTGGAGGTCCTGAGAAAGAAAAGAAAGTCCACTATTTGGGTTACAGTGGTTTTAGCAGACGAGATGTTATTGCTGCTGCACCACCTGCGGAAGATAGACCACTTGGCCTGGTAGACTCAGCTGGTAGGCTTACGTCTACATCTAGAAATAGCTTCCACAGCTTGCTTTGAAAAACCCTTTGCTCTGACGAGTCTCCAGATAGTCTGAAGCCAGTCAGAGCTAGAGCGGAGTGTCCTTGACGGAACTTCTAAAGATGAGGCTGTTTGAGGTGATGTGGACTTTGAGAAAGTAACCTTGGAAAGTCCACAAGAAGCTTTAGAAGGTCTGGGAACCATTCTTTGAGAGGCCAAAAGGGCGCTATTAGGGTTATCAATACACTGGTGTGATTCTTGAACTTGTTGAATGGGGGAAAGGCGTAAAAGTCCAGGTTCGACCAGTCTATCAGCATGGGACCCGTCGCCCATACCTGAGGGTCCAGGACTGGTGAACAAAGCAGAGGAAGACGGTAATTCTTCGATGTGGCGAACAGGTCCACTGTCGGCCTGCCCCATAACTTCCAGAGGCTGTCGCAGACACTCGAGTTCAGGGTCCACTCTGTCAGGAGGACGCGACCTCATTGACTTACCCAGTCTGCCAAGACGTTCATTTTTCCATGGATAAATCTGGTGGTAAGTCTCACCTGATGCTGGTCTGCCTAAACGAGCAGTTCCTTCACTGCCTGACAAAGGGAGAACAAGTGGGTTCTGCCCTGATTCCTGATATAGGAGAGAGCCGTGGCATTGTTGGAATGTACCACCACAGTTCTGTTCGTTACTGCTGTCACAAAATGCTTCAGGCCAAGATGAATGGCGGACAACTCCTTGGAGTTTATATGTAGCTTCCTTTGCTCCACAGACCAAATGGTGGAAGCTCGCTCCCCAACCCTGGTCTGAGGCGTCTGCACAAAAGGAGAGGTCGGGGCTCAGCAGTTGCAGAGACTTTCCTTTTAAAAGTCTTTCTCTGGATGTCTACCACCGGAGATCCTCCTTCATCTCATTTGTAATTGGGAACATCACTATGCCTGGTTGCTTTCTTCTGTTCCAGCTTGCTCATAGAAAAACTGAAGGGGCCTCATATGAAGTCTTCCTAGCTTCACAAACTGTTCTGTGGATGAGAGGGTTCCCAGCAGACTCATCCATCAATTCACTTTCATGAATACCTTTGGGGCAGTGGAGAGACCGAAACATAGAGCCCAAAACTGGAAGACTCTGCTCCCAAAGACAAATCTCAGATACTTCCTGAACTTGGGATGTATTGGAATGTGGAAATATGCATCCTGCATATCGAGTGTTATCATCCAGCCGCCCTGCTGGATGGAGGATAACACCAACTGATTTGTCTCCACTTTGAACTTCGTCTTCTGTATGTAAAAGTTCAAAGCACTTACATTGAGCATAGGTCTCCAGCCCCCCGATGACTTGGGGACCATGAACAAGTGGTTGTAGAATCCTCTTGAAGTCCGGTCCACCACTATCTCTACAGTATGGCCCTTTTTGTTAGGAGGGATGAAACTTCCTCTGTGAGAGCTACGAACTTCTCGGAGCCCTCTGAGTATGCTGTCAATGTGATCGGGGAATTCACGAGAGGGTACTCTAAGAACAGGATTGAGTAGCCCTCTTTGAGAACCCTGACAGTCCAAGGCTCCGCACCTGTAGTGCTCCACCTCTTCCAGAAGTGGGAGAGTCTGGCTCCCATGGGCGCATGAAGGATAGAGGAGTCACTTTTTGGAAGAGGTCTTGGCTGAAGTCCTCTTGATGGACTTTGCGGAGAAACGTACCTTGGAGTGGGGTCTCAAGAAACTCTGTCTGCCTCCCCGAAAGGGATGCTGCTGCAGAGGAGAGACAGATTTGACCAAAAAGGCAAAAAGATCCTTGGGGAGCTTCGATGATTGTGCAAGCAGATCTTGTGTTGATTTTTTCTGCAAATCGGTGGCAATCTCCTTAACCACCAATTGAGGGAACAAATACTGCTTCCCCAAGGGAGAGTACAAAAGTGCAAACTTCTGGACAGATGTCCCTCCTTTCGTAGTGAAGGAGCACCACAACTCCCTCTTCTTCAAAACTCCTTTGGTGAAAAGACCCACTACTTCAGACGAGCCATCCCTCACTGAATTATCTGCACAGGATAACACGCCCAGCCAATCCGTTGACAAGTCGGTTGCTAAAACGACCTGATTCTCTATTTCCTAGTGAGCACTCCTATCAACCAGTCCAGTACTTTAAATAAGTCCCTTCACAAGGTGGTTGAACTTCAATGAAGCAAAGAAAACTTTAGCCGAAGAGAATGCTGAACATCGAGCCGATTCAATCAAACCTGAGAAGCCACTTTGGGAAGAAGCAGCACCTCCCAAGGATGGAGCTTCTCCAGTCGAGTAGTAGAGATATCTCCTGGGCGTCAATCTTGTAGGGGGAAAGGCAAAAGCAGCCTTCCCTTACTCCCTCTGAATGGACAACCAATCCTCTATTTCCTTGAGCACCTTCTTGCAGAAGAAAAGAGAGCCATCTGAGGTAGAAGCGAACTAGAATCCGCTTGGTTTCTCATCAGAAACGTGGAAGCAGGCGACACTGGAGCAGCTGGTTGGAAGTGAGAGGGGGAAGGTTGCCAGAAAATACCTCAACAGGGAAGCATACGCTGTAGGAGGAGGGTCTTGAACTACTTCTTCCTCTGCTGGACAAACAGGAGCCAACATAAGGTCTTGAGAAGGCTTATGAGAAAGGGGAGCCTTATGAAGTAGGCCCAGTACATCTTCTAACTGCTTCTTAATATGAGCGTTAAAAGATCATTTATCTTCGGACATGAGAGCTTAATAAGAAGACAAAGAAGGGTCTTCAAGACTGGGAGGCACTCTGGCGAACAATCTGGCTACCCATGTGGGCGCCCAGAAGAAGAGCATTTCTTAGAAGGGCGTTTATGAGTTGAGTAAAGAAGTTCTACGTGAGAACACTTAGGCGAATAGTGAACAGGGCTGCGCCACGTACTACAACCTGGCTGTGGGCCAGCAGAATGGTCTCTAGCACGCTTTGGTGAAATGGGGGAGGCCTCGCTACCATGCTGTCTCTTCAAGGGGTGAGATCCTCCCGTAAAGCGCCAAAAACGCCTATTATTCGCACTGGAGTCACTATCGGAGTCAGGGAATACTTGGTGGGTGCTTACTGTGATGCCTTTCCAACGGCTGCCAGAACAACAAAGCACTGAATCGGATGAGGGGGCGACTGCCCGTGGGCAAACCCCGCTAACCTGCTTTGGACCTCCGGTATGTCTACACCCAGGATCAGGGTAGTGTCAGCGGGACAGACAGCCACCTCCTCCACTGGCACTGACACTGACACCGGCACTTGCACTGGCACTTGCTTAATACTTTGCACTTCGTCCATAAGGACCTTTAGTGATTCACCCAACTTTGACACAGTATTAACTACGAGATTGAATTTATGATCAAACTTACTCTCAAGGCTGGCTCCGGCATCAGGTTCGGAAGCATGGGAGCCAGGAATAGGAGTTGATGGAAAATTATTAGGACTAAGGATGGGGATAAAACAAGGGCAGGAGAAGAAGAAATGTTACGGTCAGTGAGTTGAATGTTAGTGACAGGTTCTACGCTCTGAGCTCTACTTTCGGCTCTAACGGC
Source organism: Macrobrachium rosenbergii (assembly GCF_040412425.1). NCBI lineage: Eukaryota > Metazoa > Arthropoda > Malacostraca > Decapoda > Palaemonidae > Macrobrachium > Macrobrachium rosenbergii. The sequence continues at coordinate 15,655,040 of NC_089757.1, forward strand.
CGTCTTCCTCTTCCTATCTCTATCTAATTTATCCAAATGAGACCTAAGAACCTTCCAGTTTTTATCATCCCATCCAACACATTCAGCACAAGTGAGATCTACTGAACATTCTTGTCCTCTACATTTTGTACAGAGCGTATGTCTATCATAGGTTACTTTGGTCATTCAGGTCTTGCAACCCTCCCTACAATATCTAATGCTTGATGAACTGGAATTGGACATCACGAAAAATACTCTGTAGAAAAATCACAAGGCTAAGCTGGAAAACTACCAAAACAATCAGTACTCCACCAAATCCTTGGGAAAAGTGAAGAAAAAACCTCAAATTCAGCGACCAAAACATTCAATGTTTGACGTCAAAGCTGGTAGAAAAAGAAGTGACTATCACTGTTACGTTGTACCTATTGTTCCCCGATAGAGGGCAGGATAGTTACCTACACTATAAACAAATGAATCGCTACTGCGAACTTTAAATTTTTAACTGCCGTGCGAGTAGAAAGTATATTATAGCTATATAATTATTTGGTAAGTTACATATATGAAATTAAACATTATTTGAAATGTAGCATCATGGTGTCAAGTTTAAATTTCTCCCAAGGCATTTACAATATCAGTCTATGATGCTCATCAATATTTTGAAAGTTCTATTCATTTTTAAACATTTTTAATTTTTCTAATCATAAAGAAATTTTGTTGTCCTTAGGAAAAATGCCAAGTACTTGCAGTGATACACAAAAGCAGATCTTGTAATGCAGTGATCAAGGACTGTAAATCTTTAGTAATGCTTTCAGTTCCAATAATACCCTTCATTGTCATGGTTTAAATATACTATCAACACATACCTGACTCTTGCAAATTCTCATCCAATTTTGCTTGAAGCTTCCTTATGTGAGGAGGCAATTTTTGCTTGATGATAGATACCCTCTTTGGATCTCTTAAGTACACTTTCAGTTCACCTTCTGTCAGTCCACACAAGTTGAGTAATAATGCCACCTTTTTCTCAGCTTCAAGAGCACCCAACTGCAAAAGAAATGACGTCATAAATGCCCTGTGTAGACAGAAAGGAAACAAACTGTTTAGAAAATCTTTATAACAAATTCAAAACAAATCCATGATCTTCAGTTTTGAAATAAAATGAAAGTGTCATTAATCAACAAAATATGCTAAAACACACTACTAATACTATAAAGGAAAAACTTTCACTGTTATTCAAAATGAATTAATATTCATTCTGGCTGATTTATAAAATTTAGGATAGCTAGCATTTTCAGCCCTTTAGTGCTTAAGACAGTAAAAAGAGGGAGATGGAGTGGTTAGACAGTATGATAAAGAGATCTAGAAAATAAAATCATATAAGTTATGTTTCAAAATACAGGATTCTAAAGCTCTCCTTAGGCTGATCCACCACAATGTTACCATGACAAAGTTTGATGTTAATGAGCTCACCTTTGGCATTGTTGTCTAGTATTGGTGATAAAAGTTATAGTAATTTATTGTAACACTACTGTATACTGTACTGTACTGACCAAATATAAACCATGCATTCCAGTTTATGGGGTTGGCTATGGGAAATCCCTCATAACTACAAAACTATTACAAATTTTTATGTAATACTGTACTTCATATTCACAGTGTCATATGCCATACCTAATTACAGAAAAAAATTTCACTACTTGAATTTTTCCAATTTTCATCAATCATTTACTGACCAGCCCTCCAAGCTGGACACCCATAAACTGAGCATTGCTCTGATAACCATAATTAACTGCAACCTTCCCAATATGCAATAAATATGTCTCGCTGTCAAACTTCTCAGTTCCAGAGGTCCTTTATTTCTCACACTGATGGACTGTGAAACAGTCTCCCTGAGGATGGCGTGCAATTGGATGTTCAAAGTTTCAAGGGAAGAAGAACTGCATTACTACCTTAATACAATTTTCCTTGTATTTTAATAATTTTCTCACAAATCACAGCACTGTCTGATTTTTGTGACACTAGATTCTACAAATAATGTTCCTCAGTTCATAAGTGTTAAAGTACAAGACTGTACCTCCAAACCAACTGACTGCTGTATATCCCAACCAGCATCTGCATAGCACCATATTCCTAACTTGAGAAAATCTGTTTAATTCCATTCAGCATTTCCAGGTAACAAAAAGAAGACCAACAAGATGTCCCAGAAAATCACATAGCAAGGGCATAGCAGAAGACCTAGATTACATGAGAATACAGGAAGTGCACATACCAGATTGCAGTAGAAAAAACACATTTTATATCAAATTCCTTAAAAGGAAAACCTGATGAAAAAATGTTAATGATGACGGTAATCTACTGAAACCATAAAAGAATAAAATTATACTACAACCACAAACTTCATTTAAGTACCTTGCTTACTGCACTACTGTGCAGATCATGTTACAAACCTGTAGTTGCTCTTTCTCAGCATACAGCCGTAAAACTTGTTGACGTTCAGCATGAATGAATATATTTACATCAGATAATGCAGAACGGAGCTCAATAAGCTCCCGCACCATCTGTTTACGTTCATCATCAGTTAATGTTGGCTTGTTTATTCGTCCATACCTGAAAACAAAATCAGTTGGCTTTTTTAACACCAATTCATAATACCATTCTTGGCAAGCAGAGTACAAAGAAGGTAGTTAAGAAAGTATTTTGCTCTTCAACAAAAAAAAGACTTACAGAATGTGAGGCGAACAATCATCAGTTGTAGAATGTATAATCGCCAACAAAGCATGATTTACCATATTTTGCAGTGTTGAAGATGCTATTTTTTCCTAAAACAGATCTCAGAAATTTACTGGCATCCAACAAGCCGAAGGTTAAGTTTTTTAAAGGCCTATCCCAACCTCAGAGGAAAGTTATCTTTCTCTAAACAGTAACCAGAATGACTGTGTATGACCCCTGAATGAAGTATGTAAATTATATTTAAAAATAGTAAATACAGTAAACAAAAGTATCATAAAAAAGGAAATGTTTGTAGCCGGGTAAAAAGGGTTTCAGATAGGCTACTCAGAAGAGGAATCCATGAAACACTGGCATCTTTTAGATGTGTAAAAATGAAACGATTTGTTTTGGCATAAACAGAGTGAAATGTTTTCCTTATCATTTACAAGCAGTATCTGGCACTTTTTTATTTTTTTTTAAATTGTTCAGTTTTTGGTGTCATGTTTGCATGGTAATGAGGTGCAAAACATTTTCATTTTGAAAATTGGATTGTAGTTACTGTAATAAAATGTTATAGAGTATTTCTAGTATTTTACATATTATTCCTCTGTCTGAGAATACAAAAAATCACCTAAGCCTGCATCTAATACTATCAAAACTAAAAAATACTGCACCAGCTATAGCCCCATCCCTATGTACACACGGAGACGGAGGTGGCCAAGGAAATTTCCGATGAGCAACAGCCAACAGTATACTATACCATTTGCATAACTTTGTGATGTGATCTGTTCAAGCTCTTCAGTTCGTTGATATGTCAATTTCAGTACAGATTACAAAATATCAAAATCAATGAACTTGGAAAACCAAAGTATTTTTAAAATACTGTAAATGAAATGAAAAACTACAATAATCGATATGCTGCATCAGCCAGAGTCAAGGCACTTCAACGCATTAACATAAGCAAATACTCGTAGCGCAATAACCAAAACAAAGCCAGGGCAAAGTGGCCAACTCAAAATACAGAGCTTTTATTCTTAGCCTCACATTATTATGTGTTTAGTTATTATACAGACACTCCAGTGAGGATGAAAACCACAGCAGGGCCAAACACTGACTCATGAAACAGGGATATTGTAGTGCAGCTGCAATCATATTGTGGGTACCTATCTGTAGGTTGTGTAAACTTTGGGTGTAAACTTATTGTATGCAAGCTACATTACATACAGTACAAGAAAAATGTAAACTGTATGACTGTATTTGGTTAAAGGGATCTACAAGTCCCTAAACCATCTGTAAAACATCTTGGTAAGGGAGGTGAAAGTCACCAGAGCTTGTTTTAATGTTAAAGTTTTTTCTCCAAAAATTTTCTAGTCAAAAGTGAGGTGCATCTCCAGGCCCAGAATGTCTTCAACACGGTAAAATATGGCATGTCCATAATTAATCTTCTGAAATGAATCTATAGCTCACTGTACTTTGGAAATGCATATCATAGTTTGTTCTTTTGATGAGCCATATATGCAAAAATTTACAATCTCCACTGCAAGAAAAAAGCTGCCTAATTTTTGCCCTCATATACTTAAGTTAATAAGGCTACAGTGCTTGGCTTTCTGAAAAGTCCTTAGCAAAATAAACCTATGATTCATAATATTTTATTTATCTCTTCTCTTCCAAAATCCATTTTGCCTTAAAGCACTATGCTGGGTTTTATATTTGCACATTTCTAACTCACACACACCAATCCTATAAGTTAAATTTTTGGGGATACTGTATGTTTTTTCTTATAGGAGAAACAGTAGTCACAATGTCATCTATCTGGTAGTGTTCCCAGCTCAATCTTCTTCATTGCAGTTATTGGAAGCTGTCGCAATTGTGCTCGTGATAACATGTGGGTTAAAACAATTTTCAATGGCTAGCTGAGGCATTAGCATTTCTATGATTTTGGTTTCATGATTTAAGTATCAAGATTTTTTTTGTACTCTTATATGATGGACACTTAGGCTTTTGGATATAATTATAAATGTAAATACACTGGTATCTTAACATGAAAAAATAAGTAACAAAATCCACAGAGAAACAAAGACCCAAGGCTCAGTAATATGTATAGTGCCAGAGGACACCTCAGAACCAGAGTAGCAATTGTGTGAGCATGTCTCATTCTTTCTTACCTTTCTTGTTATGTGGCAATATTTCATTCTAAGTTTTGAGGAGAGTCTTCTAAGCTTTAAAATTCAGTAATGAATACAACAGGTAGGAATTACAAAATATGAAAAAAGTACCATATGCACTGCATACGAGTATGTGTGCTTGTCTGCTGATTTTATACACAAAGCAGCTACAGGTTTACACTGCATTTCAGTTGCTAAAAGATATATTACAGCAATATTTTTACCTATTGGTATGGCAAATGGAATCGTTCCATTATCCAAAATACTAAAATAAGGCATTTGACCAGAAATAGGTTTAGCACATGTGAATATTATAGTATATTTTGGAAAAATCCAAAAATTTTCTATGATTACTGTACATGCAAAAATTTTCTATAATTACTATATAACCGAACATTAAGCTAATACTTCACTGCAATTCAAGCTATCAGACTACTGCTTGCTACTCCAAACAGCAAGCTTCTGTGGCTGAAAATATTATATACACTACATTTCGTAACAGCATTCAAGACATTATCAGGCTGGCCCCATCACACCATCACCATTCAAATCTACAACATTACAAATCAGCCAAAGCCTCACTTTTCAATCAAGTCCCGCATACCCTGGTTGTCCTTATCAAACTTTGATATCTTGGCTCTGTAGTAATCCAAAAGCCGTTCAGAGGGCTGCAGCTTAGCCAGCTCTTCATCGACATTGAGTTCCTAGAAATGATAACAAAAAATGTATGGACACATAATGGTTCAAAACAGCACTATACTAAACTGTAGTGCAACCAGCTTAAGCTTAAGAGAACCGAGAAGCTATCTTTGAAGAAGTTTATTGGTTTGATTAAGATTAAGGCTCGTAGTGTGGTGTTCTTAATACTGGCACTATAATTTTCTTCAAACAATGAAAAAGCCCTTTGAAACTAACTAAAAGTTATAATATGTTTGATGAAAACCATATAGATAATGACTTACATGGTCTCCAGTGCATCTGTAGTGTACATTATTGGGTCTTGGTTTCTGTAACCTTCTAAGGGAACTGGCAAGTCTGAAAATTAAAATACATATTACAGTACAGTAACTGAATATATATGAATTAAGTTTTCACTCATGTATAATACAGTAGTCATAGAGTAACTCTGTTTTCTTTGAACAGTTGCATTTTGAAGTTGCTAACCATTATTGTTGTGATGACAGACTAAAGAAAATAGTCTAGCAATTAACTTATGACAAAAGTCCACTTTTCAGTGTTCCATTGCAGCAGGTATTTTAAAATATTTTAAGGCAAAAAAATATAATTTTTCTGCAAGAAAATATGTTGGGTATGGCTTATGGATTCTTCATATGTTTATGGAAGGGAGTCATTAAGCTTAACCTGATAACCTAAGGATAAAAAAAAAATAAGGTCCAACATGACATCTGAATTTACACAGCTTCCTTCTAAAAGGAATGCACAGTACCAAACATGAATGTGTTGTGGCAGTTGACTAACATATTAGGACAAAGTTACATCTAGTTTTGATACATAATTTAATTGCCTGAATGGGAGAAGCAAGGGTAGAAATGCACTTTTGTCACTGACAGTAAGTACAGCACTGTATTTGAAAGCGACCACTGATTTACAGTTGTAATTCATAAACATAAGCTAGGCTAAGGTCAGCCTGATGAAGCCAAATTTTGATAGTCTGTATGACAGTCTGAGGAACTATGGGTTACGCTTAATTTGACTTGTGTGTACGGTTTTTTGGTGAAAAACTCACAATGCATTTTACATATCCTAAGAAGAAAAAGCCTGCTGTATGCCTACACTGTTTTCTTTGCATTGGTAAAATCATGTTTCAGGGGATTCATCACTTACGCCATAGCATTTTACAGGGAATGAAGCATAAATTAGTTATACTGCAATACTATGTATGGGAATAAAGGTCTCACCCATGTTCAAGGGTACACAGAGACTTCCCTGACCTAGCATAGGGGCTCATTAGGCACTGGTGGTCTTCAGACAAAGCCCTTGTATGTTTACATGCTGGGCTCTTGAAGTGAGTCCCTGTGTTTGGTTAGGTAAGGATATTTAAGGTTATTTCTTTACTCATGGGTAATTTTGAAGCCAAGGACAAAACTTACTTGAAAAGTCCTCAAATACTTGTACCTTGTGTGTTCCCCATTAAACATGTGTTCAGTCTTGGTAATTTTTCATCATGGTTTATTTTGGAAATGCAAGATTTATTTTCTTATGAAACTTTATTAAATTGATGAATCTAGTCTTAGATGAGTATTTATACGTTGAGTATCTACATTCCTTTTGGCATGATGGTGACTCATTTACATGATGTGTACTTGGAAGGTACAGGGTTACTTAAATCTATACCGTATACTCATTTGTGTATGAGTATTTCATACCTACAACTGTACTGAAAGGACTCTCTTATTGCATGTAGTATATTTTGCTATATTCCTTTTTAATGCTCTTTTCCATTTGTTTATTCATTTGTCTGCTAGAAGTCCAATACTATCAAGAGAAAACATGAAAATATGATTTTGCAGATAACTTATACATCATTAAAAGTAGACATTTAGTTATATTGTAAACTTTTAATACTGTGTGTGTGTGTATATATATGTGTGTGTGTATATGTATATATATATATATATATATATATATATATATATATATATATATATATATATATATATATATATATATAGGCAGTCCCCAGTTTACCATCGGGGTTCCATTTTTACACCACGTCAGTAAACTGAAAATCTTCAGTAAACCAAAAATTTTTGAAAATCGTCAAAAATCCAAGGAAAACCTTACTTTTATTGCTTTGGGTGTATTGAAAACGATGTAAACTGCATTTTTATTGAGTTTTTCATAAAAAAAAACTCTAAATTTTGATTATTCTGCCTTTTGGAGCCATATTTCTTCCGTCGGATCGGCGTACGATGTGTCGTAACCCCAGAACATGCGTTGTAAACCGGGAAATAATTTCTGATGAATATATTTGAAAAGCGTTGTAATCTCGAACTTCGTAAGCCAGACCTGTCGTAAACCAGGGACTGCCTGTGTGTGTGTGTGTGTGTGTGTGTGTGTATATATATATATATATATATATATATATATATATATATATATATATATATATATATATATATATATATATATATATATATATATATATATATATTATATATATATATATATATATATATATATATATATATATATTTATAAATACTGTATATATATAAATATATATTTGATATATATATATATATATATATATATATATATATATATAAACTATTTGAGATCAATAATAACAGAAGAGGGAGGTACTGAGAAAGCAGTGAGACAGAGAATGAAAGAAGCATGGTGAAAATGGAGAGAAGTAACTGGAGTTGTTTTAGACAAGAGAATGCCATTAAAGCTCAAATTGAAGATTTATAAGACAGCTATCAGGCCCATACTATTATATGGGGCAGAAACCTGGGCACTTAAGAGGAAAGAGAAGGGACTGTTGGAAAGAACCGAGATGAGGATGGTGAGATGGATTGCTGGAATATCACTACAGGAAAGGAGAGAAAGTCAAGATATAAAAAGAACGTGTGGTATATGTAATGTAAAGGAGAAGGCTGGGAAAGCTCATCTGAGATACTATGGCCATGTAATAAGATGAGAGGAGGTGGAACCAATCAAGAGAGCTAAGAACATGCCAGTGATGGGGAGGAGGAGTGCGGGGCTTCAACGGATCAGATGGATGGGTGTGGTGAGGAGGGATGTGGGTGAGGTGGGACGGGGGGAAGAAGATGCTAGGAATATAATTAGATGGAGAAAGTTGACTCAAGTGGCCGACCCTGCTTTACCGTACCGTGGGACTAATAAGGTCAAAAGAAGAAGAAGATATATATGTGTGTGCATATATATATATATATATATAATATATATATATATATATATATATATATATATATATATATATATATATATATATATGAATGTCTTTTCCTGTAATACCACAGTGTAATATAGAATATAAGAAGGCCCATAAAAACACTATTTAAATAGTGTTGCAACATTTAAATAGTGTTTTATATATATATATATATTATATTATATATATATATATATATATATATATATATATACAATATATATGTGGGTATGTATAGGAATGTCTTTCTCAATAATCCAACATTATAATATCAAGATAAAAGGCCCATAAAAACACTATGTATATGTTGCAACCATACATTTTGGACGCTACTTGTTCACTGGTAAAATATGGACAAATGATGTGTGACAGGAGTTATATATAAGGCATATGCAGGTGTAGTAGTATGACACTGGTGGTAAGCAGATGACCACTGACCTAGGACGGATGTTTTGGGCCTTGTTCACTCCCATCTGTGTCGAATCTGGTGCAACCAACATCGTACTGCCACACCTGCGTATGCCTTATAAATATATAATATACTGTGTGTATATATATATATATATATATATATATATATATATATATATATATATATATATATATATATATATATATATATATATATATAAAAATCTTACCTTCGTAACCTGACTTATGGCACTGTACCCTGGCCTGGGAGGGGAAGCTTTGCCCCCACTGGACCCCACCCAAGTAACACTTAACATTGAGCACATGGTCTGGCATAGGGTACCCCTTGTGTAGTAGGTTTAACTGGGCATTTAGATAAAGTTACTTTTCATGGAATAAAAATTTCGATCGTCAATTTGACGGGAATTAGGCTAACCAGGTACGTTCCTTCTCGGGTGGCTTATGCGATTACAGTCCGTTAGTCCGAAGGCCCGATAGTCAGAAGGTCCGATAGTAGTAGGTCTAAGCCGGCATTCCGAGGCAAGCGCCACCCACCCCCGCCTCCATGGCTAATACGGCAAAATTGTAACCAGTAAACACCCCTAGGTACGTTATGTTGGTATTTTTTGGGTGTTTACTGGTTACAATTTTGCCGTATTAGCTATGGAGGGTGGGGGCTGATTACAGTCCGTCCGACTTTCGGACTATCGGGCCTTCTGACTTTCGGACTATCGGGCCTGCTGACTTTCGGACTATAGGGCGGTCACCGCTTATGCTAGCCTAGAGCACTCAGAGTAGCTACTGTATTAGGCTATGCTTTGGAAGTTTACGATGGAGAGGAAATTAACAACGCCTACTCTGTCTCCCTACTCTGCATCTACCCAATATCTGGATACGTCTCGAAGAACATCCATGTCAATAAAATTTTAAGATGACGTAGTCTTAATATACTGACTTAGTTAAGCCTTAGCAACTCGCCTACCTAGCATAGTCGAATCCCAACCATCCTGATAACACAGTTGCTTTTATTTCTTACAACTAAAATCACAGGATCTGGCCCTCTTCAAACGGACTAAATCACTCGGTTAAATTTCTACAACGAACTTTACAAATGATAGAACCGTTTCTACAACAAATGTTTGTTTACCTTTCTGTCGCGGCCATTTTTAAATCTGCCGCGGCGACACATCAAGAGACGTAAGCACCTGTTTAGCAAGCAAATGCCAAAATACATGTGGGTGAGGATAACGACATTTTTTATTTCCTAACATCGGCAATTCATCAGTTGCTGCTTTGAGGTCGAGATAAATGAATAAAAGCAGTGTAGGTTGACTAAGTATGCTTTCTATTAAATAAGTAATTGTTTCAAGGACATGTTACGAGTCTAGCAAAAGTAGGCCTAATCCATGATAAACGATGGAACTTCATTGATATTGATTTGAAATACGTAAACGTTGAGAGATTTCATCATGAAAACATGTGAAAGTCTTAAATTTTACGATAATACTTGTGCATGATAATGTTTCGTACCTAACACTCATATAACTACTCAGGCAACGCAGCCAAAGTGGAATGCGTGACATAATATATCTAGAGTGATTATCTGAACAAGAAATAAAAAGCCGGATCAATTTCCGTAAAAGATAAAATAAATCTTAGGGACCTACTTTTTATGCTTTTTGTCGCAACGACAGAAGTGATTTCGTGAGCAGAGATATAACGCAGTTTTCCACCTGCATAAACATTTCCAGATCGTAAACACGTTAATGTAAATGGATAATCTTACAATATACTCGCGGGAACTTACATTTTTCGCGAGATATTGCAAGAAATGAGACAGAAAAAAGAAAGAGAAAGAGGAAGATAGAAAAAATGAAAGTGTGTGATGCGGCCGAGTATTAATGCGCGAGGGAGTCACTTCTCTTCCCCCAGCAGCAGGACATCATCATCATCAGTAGTAAACACGGTCGAAGTAGACGGGTAGCGCTCGACACTGTCGCGACTTCACGCTTCGCCTTTTAAAGAAAAAAATCTCCTCTGGGATATGACTCCCTCGGGCATCGGTAACGTGGTATACCATTGTTGGTGAAAACATCGCGATGACTTCTCCCGAATTTCAGTTTATATTTCCTCCGGAGGCTCCTGTATTTAAGCCGACCTGGGAAGAGTTTCAGGACGCCCTCGGTTATATTAACAAGATACGGCCCATCGCCGAACAGTCGGGCATCTGTAAAATTATTCCTCCACCGGTAATTAGTGTCATGCATTGTTATTTTGTCGTTTGTCAACATATTTGGTGTCTCCTTTTGTCCTTAAATTAATATATTTCGATGCTTTTAACAGTATCCGTATGTCAGTGTTGTTTTTTAATTGATACTGCGTATAGGCTCTGCAGAAGTCGTGGCCAGCTTTTGGTCGTTATGACTTGAGCTACCCAGCTTTATTTATGTCGTTTTCAGGAGTTTGGTGAAGAGTGCCTTGCTTTCTGGATATTATTAATTTTCTTTAGTCATATATGCATGGTTTGCTATATTTTCCCACTCCTTATCGTCATGCATTGATTAGTAATAACGCAAATAAGTTTATTTGCTTGTGCAGCGTAGTCGCCGATTACGTGCACGCTTAAGTGAGCGACATGGCGACTTCATCCTTATCCTGTGGTTATTATCGTTATTTTTATTGGTTTTAGACAATATAAGTCAAGCTAATTATTCATTATCGTTGCCTAGCCTAGTAACTGCCAATTAGTATCGCGACTGGAGCAGTTATTCGCTCCTTAAACCGAGATATCTTGAAAAATGTGTAGGAAGGATTTGCACAGGTTCTGGTGATATTGGTCTTGGCTTTAAGCACTTAATCTTATTCATTTGTTGTGGAGCCAAGTTTTGGGCAATACAAGGTTTTTAAGATGTTTAATGCCATGTTAAATCATTAATATAATGCAAGTAAATTTTTCTCTAAGAAAATTTTTGGTGATTTTGGAGAGGTTTTGGCAGTGACGTTTGTCCGTGCACCGAAATAAAGAGATTGAGCCCAACTTGTGGCATGTATAATTTTAAAGGTTAGCCTATGTCAGTTCCAACGCTTATATAAGACATGTGACTTTTTTTTAAGTTTTCCGTTCAATTTGCACCTATTGAAGCATATACAGTAGTTAAAACCAGTCCAGCCTCATGATTTGGAAGCCAACTAAAGGCTGATCATAACTAGTGTACAAGGCCTAAATGTAGCCTAGCCTATTTCTGTAATGATTAGTAGGCTAATATCCCATAACTTCTCTCATATATTACGTGACTTGATAAAAGGGGAGCATTGTATTTCAGATTATGGTTGTCGTCTTGGGTCCTTACACAAGCTTAGGGTAGCCTAAAAGGTCATGAGTGTATTCCAAATCAGTCACTCTAGCTTGTACAGTACAGTAGTTCAGCATCAGTAGGCTTTATTATCTAGTTCAGTTTTTCCTCCTAGTACTTTGCAGTTTGTTAATAGTTAGACAAGTGTACTATTGTACTTGGGTACCCTTCATCCTATGATCAAGAATAGTTCAGGGCTGAGCCTATCAGCTTAGAAAACCTTTAATGTTTTCAGTTTTAACCAGGGTTGAATGTCATCCTGTATTGATTTTGGTTAAAACAAATCATTGTTCCTACCCATGTGGCATGCCCTTGTTAAAGGAGCCAGCAGTTAAATATTTTTGGAGGAACCCACAATTTTAGAAGGGAAGGCCCACCTCCCAGTTTTATCCTATAATTCATAGGTGCTTGGGAGAAAGCACTGTAAAACTCGATTAGGCCAGGCATTTTGCATTGAGGTTTTGGAATTAGTTTTGCTTAGGCCAATGCTACTTGGTGGAAGCTTCATTTTAGTACTGATTGGCACAAGAAGTTTTTCAACCAAATAGGAGTAGTGTTGAAAGTGGTGGTTTTCCAGACCAAGCATATATAGATTTTGAGTAATTTGTTAGCAGATTACATGCAAGCCACTAATTTACTGATTACATTGCTAGAGGTTTCACTGAATTCCATTTTGGCCTTCATCCTTTTTTGGACATACTGTAAACTTGAGGAACTTAAGTGTCCCAATCATCCTCTAGCCGCTGACTGGAATGAAGGTTACCTCAGTTTGTAGAATGTAGACTTTGGATTACAGGCCAGGTGGCAAATAACCTGATGGTCTGTAATGCTAATGGATTTGATTTTTAATCAAGCCATTTCAGAGCAGTTTGCATCTTGTCAATCTTGAAGAAAGTTTAATCTTTTTATTTTTTTGTGGTGAAGTTATGGTAGTATATATAGTTGCATGGAATTGACAAGGGAAGCACAACATTGCTAGTCAAAAATCAGCTTTCTAGGCAGATGAAGAAAGTATTAGCAGAGAAGTCACGACTACTCTCTCCATATGCATCATGTTTCACAAGAGGTCTCTTTTTCACTTTTTGTTGCAATGAGTATAAGGTAATTTAGTGTTGAAACTAACCCATTAAAAACAACCCACCAGAAGTTAGCAAGGGTGGTTAGAAAAGTTTCTGAGAACCAGGCTACTTCAAATTTTTCAGGGCACAGGCAACTCAGTGAACCATGTTCTTGAAAGTATATTTTCTTACTTTTGAAATATATCCTGTTGAAAAATGTAAAATACTGTTTGGTCATGATAAGTTACCCTCAAACATCCATGTTTGAATTTTTTTTCTTTTAACGTAAGTTATGCTTCTTTCATTAGGCTTACATGAATAAACCAGTTATGAAAAGTGTAACACCCATGCTCTTAAATCTTTTCTGCACCAACTCTCTCTCTCTCTTTTCACTGCAAGTTGGACTAGACTCTCATGAGTACTATTTTAGTCTTAAATTGAGGAACTTACTGCTGAAGGGTTTCCCAACCACGCCCGGTTTGTGTTATAATGCCCTTTTCATTTTATATTTTTCCTGATTCCTGTTTAGAGGAATCTCATCTGCTCATTGAGTTGTGGATCCCATTCTTCCACTTTTCTCACTTTCAATAATTTTGTCAGTCTTGGGCTAGATGCAAAAGTAAGATTGCCCGTTTAATGTGCATCTGCATTATGAAAATGAAAAGTTTAGAAAATACTGTACAAGATTTGGTGCTGACAGATATGTGTGTGTGTATATATATATATATATATATATATATATATATATATATATATATATATATATATATATATATATATATATATATATATATATATATATACATACATACATACATACATACATACATACATACACAGTATACTGTATATAATATATTTTAGTTAATGTTAAAGTCCTCCTGGGCCACTGTAGGCTCACAGTACAGGTGCTGATCTCCTGTTTCTTAGGCTGACAGCCAGTGGGGGGCCAGGTCCCAATGCCTATGACACGTGGCCGGTGTGTCACTAGGCCCACTCTTTAACTACCCAGCCCAAGGGCTGGTGCCTATTCTCCTATTGAACCTCTCAGGTTTTTTCGAACCATTAGGTTGATGGGCTGCAGGATCTTTGCAGTGGTGCAACCCAAGCCATCAGTGAGCGGTGGGATTTGAACCCCAGCCCTCTCGACTGGTAGCCAAGAATCCTTCCACTGTACTGCCATGGTGGCTAATATATATATATTATTGTAATAAGTCTTTTTTGGTACTGTATCCTTGTGATGATTATGCAATGCTTTCAGATGAATGTCTTGATTCATTCACCATATCTTGTGGACTTGACAAGTAATTATCATCTAATGGATGCATGTGTAAGGAAGGAAGTAAAAACTACCCATAGTAACATTTATTAAAAAAGAGTGATTCTACATTTCAGGAACACAAAGCATGTAGAAATTGTAAACTTAAATATTAGGAGGTTTGACCCAGGTTTTTTTTTTTTTTTTTCATGATTTCCTTGCCACAAATGATGCTAAGTTAGCTTTTCTCTTTGTGAAGTTAGGCATATAATGAGTTCTTTCCCCACTCTGCCTGAATACTTACTAGGTTTAGGTCTTCATTTATGCCCATATCCATGATTTCTGGGTCTTCCTACAGGCCATTGTTTCGCTATTTTTGTCTACTGTTCTCCAGACCAACATCCCTTCTCATGGCAAGGCCAAATCATATCACTTTGAGATCGTGTCCTTTGTATCTAGCCTCCAGACACTGCACCTCTCCAAGTTCCGTATTCACGATGCAATTAGCCCTTTATACTCTGGCTATGAATTGTAACACTATGGTCACACCTTTTCAGATTCTACATTTTCCTTGTCAGTACAGTACCCATGTTTCTGTATTCTTTTCCAGTAGTATCGCTAGCTCTCTCTTTCATCCATGTGTCAGTTACCCTTTCTTACTGCTCTCTCAGTTCTTGCTTTAGTGTGTACCAAAAGTAACAGAAATGTTCTATAGTACTTACTACTATTAATGTTTGCTCATTATTTGAACGTCCATTTTGAGTTTTATAAAACCTATATCAAATTTTTGGTGACTAATTTTTGTACAGTACAGTATAGAGAATTGATACTGGTGGAAAAGGTTCATCTTCAAACAATAGATATTAAAAGAAGTTGGGAATTTCAAAATTACTGGTGAAATGTACATATAAACTGCTAAAATAGAAGTCATATATATACTACTCTCATAGCCATATTGCATAGGCCAATATTAATCTTTATTTTACAGTACTGTAGTTTTGATAGTTGTGGCAGTATATAAGATTAATTACAGGATATATTTAGACCATTTTATTCTCATGGTAGAAAGTGTAAATCTAATGTAACTTCTATATTACAAAAGTTCTGTTTATCAGAATTAAACAAATTAGTGTAGTTCTGTAAAGGTATTTGGGAAGCCAAACATAATTTCCTTAATATTTCAGGATTGGCAGCCACCTTTTGCTGTTGATGTTGACAATTTCAAGTTTACTCCACGTATACAGAGACTGAATGAACTTGAAGCGCATACACGCATCAAGCTCAATTTTTTGGACCAGATTGCTAAGTTTTGGGAATTGCAAGGGTCATCTCTGAAGATCCCAGTGGTTGAGAGGAAAGCTCTTGACCTTTACTCCTTGCACAGACATGTTTGGCGAGAAGGTGAGTATTAACAGCTTAGTCCCTTTTTTTAATGCTGCATTTATTCATTATATATCATGGAGTTTGGTTTTTGGCTACCTACAGTATTTTTCTTGCTTGTGGTTTTTATGCCTATCTCAGCTTATCCTAGATTTTATTAGTTTATTTTTCTCAAGGGTGTAAATAAATAAAAAAGGTAGATATTGTTTCTGTATGTTTTAGTGAACACCCATTACACCCTACCTTTGGGAATATAGCTTGTACACAGAGAAGAGAAAAAGAGTTTGGGTCCTACTTTGGAAGGCTACAAACTTTTATGATGAAAGCCAAATTCCTGGGAGGTTATTTTTCTGAAACTGCTCCCTATCATTGCATCTTTTTGGGCTTTAGCTTGTGACTGGTATTTGTAATACAAGCTAATTCTAATCCGTTTGTTTTTTTTTAAACTGTGTTAACCGAGAAATGGAACTTCAAGGAATTAAAACTTGAGAAGCATGAAATATACTTTCAACTTCTCTAATAGAATAGTATTCAAATTCTCTGATGGAATAGTCGTCCTTTTTCAGAAGATACATTTTGCAGATATATCTCTTAACAGAATGATAACTGCATGATGTTCGGTGAGAAATTATAGAACTTCTGTTGGTTTATTTTCATATTTTTTCTAGTGTGAAGTAGTTATATAATTCAGTTCCATTATCTGCAGGTGGAATTGACCAGGTCACAAAGGAACGCAAGTGGAATAAGATAGCATCACAGATTGGTTTCCCCAGCAACAAAAACTTAGGAACCCTCCTAAAATCTCATTATGAAAGAATACTTTTGCCCTTTGATATATTCAACAAAGGAAAAGAAATTCCATCTTTGGTAAGTGTTAATGAAGATAGATGTTGCTTAACTTTCACATACTGCACTTAATGGACTTACTACATTCATAATGCATTAAACTTATTTGCTGTTTCAGAAATGTTTGGTTTGTGGAATGTTTATTTTTTGCCATAATATTTATCATGAAAAATTATCATTAACAGGAAGCTGTTAGGGTACAGCTTAAAATTAATTCAAACACGTTTGGTAAATCTGATTACTGTAGTTGTTCTTGCTTATGTGGGGTAACCAGGCTGAGTAAAAATGGTTGACTCACGTAACTTTAATGCCAGTTTCTGTCCAGTAACTTAGAATAGAATGCATTTCCACCTTGTAAATTCTAGGACTTTTAGATGTGTTTTTAGAATTAAAAAAAAAGTACTCAGTGATGATAGGGTCTGTGAAAGATTTTTATATGCCAAAAATTTAGAATGTGCAAACGTTCATCAAATATTGTTTTACCATTGATGAACTTGAAGATTTCACATCTTCTTATTTAGAAATGTGAGGTGAAGACAGAAATCAGTGACAAGGACTACAAACCTCATAAGATCCCAAGCCGCATGGCTGGCAAGATTCCTGAGAGTGAGAAGAATGGAAGGCGATCCCGCCGTCACCCAGATGCCGGGGATATCAAAGCCGACACCCAGGTTGGTTTTGGGTCTGATGATGAGGTTAGTCTCCTGGTGATTTTGTGCATGGAGCAGATATGACTTGGTTTTTTCTTTTGTAGCATCTCTGTTTGGAATGTATTGGGATATTAGTTGCAAGTTGGACCTATCAGAACTGGACCTGATATGTTAATTTTCCTAGCTTTTCTTTTTCTAATGTAATTTTTTCTGTAAGGAATTTAGATGGAATGAATAGTGCTGCTGCTTATTTTAGTTCATGCTCTGCTCAGTATCCTTTAGAAATATCTTTAAAATATTCCATAATCGCGATTGAGAACTCTAATGCTTGTTTATGAGTGCATTATTGAATTTACTCATGACTAGTTTCTTTGACTTGCTTGCAGCTTGTGTTTACTGTATATGAAAGTAGAATAGACAGATTGTTGTTGCTATCCTGTATTTCAGATTTAATTCTAGCTAAATGGCTCAACTCTTTCTTGATGCAAGGGATTCAGGAATGATCCTGGTTTTAGAATTAGAAGTGTGCCTTCTTTGAACATTTTTTATTTCAAAGATTTTAGCTTTAGTAGTTCTTATAGTAGGAGGGTAATTTCATTAACTTCTCATAGTAACAAAATCCACTTAAGTTAGTATTGTTGCTACCTTTCATTAGATAAAGGTTCAGTTGTGTTTTGGGGTACTTTTTGAAAATATATACAGTAACATTCTTGCTCATATCCCAGATTCCTCTTCATGATAACATAAAAATCCTTTGTAATCTTTGGTCACAAACTCTGTTTCTGACAAAGTCCTTGGGCTATTTCCTATGAGTTAATTTTGTTTGGTAGGCTCTGGAACCATTGTCATTTAGCTTATGATTAGTCTGCTTGAGATTCTGTGTGGTTCAAGGCTTAATCTAAAGGGTAATTTTTACCATCTTTGAGAATGAAGGCAGACGCACTGTACTAGTAGCAGGTAACTTAAATTGAAAGGGTTGGGAGCCTGGGGTCCCTAAACTTGTTCTCAAATTCCAGATTACCAGTATTAGTGCTACCAGGAATTTCAATGTTCATTAGGAGTTTCCTTGTACATGAAATAGTTGATGGGCATGTCTTCAATTAGGAGATTTTTACTTTGCTGAGGAGGATATTTCTTTCTTATTTACTTCAAATGATTGTATTTATTCCAAAACTTCTTATTACTCTACTTGATTATCTTTTTTATGCTAAGGGGTTTAAGCCTAGCGGTAGACTTGATAATACAGTGGACCCCTGCCTATTTGCAGTTCCGGATTTGTGGCTCCACCTGTTTGTGGATTTCTGCGTGGAACATATTTATACATTTCGCAGTGTTTTTCATAGAGAAATATGCACAAATTACTGTATTTTCATATAATTTTCATGACTAAATACACTTTTCGTGATAAAAACTATTAAAATATTCAGGTGTATTTTTAGAGCTTTTTTTTTGTTGTTTTGAACTATCAAAATAGGCGGTTCTAACATTTTTAGAGGGGTTTTAAGCATCGCGGATTTGAGCTATTTGCAGGGGGTAGACCATACAAAAATGGGAATAAAAGCACGTTAAAATAAAAAAAAAAAAAAAAAAAGTGGTACGTATCCCCACTTAATGCCGAGGGTCAACTGTATAAAGTATGTATATATATATATATATATATATATATATATATATATATATATATATATATATATATATATATATATATATATATATATATATATATATATATATATATATATATATGTGTGTGTGTGTGTGTGTAAGATTCCTTTCAGTTTTTTGGCCATGGTTTAAAATGTATGTGCATGATTTTGACCATTCTTTTTAGCTATCCTTTTAAAGCATTCTTAATCCAGAATATTAAGAGGCTGCGTTTGCGCACACAAAGAATAAAGATGAACCAAGAGAAAATTACAATTTTGTTCCATTTTTGTCATTTCATCATAATGATGTGGAAGTAAATTGATATTTTGTACTTGATGCTTATATAGTCAATTTAGCTTAATACCCTGCCATCTTTACTACTTATAGGCTATGTAGTGTGTCCTAAATGACGATTAAGGGGCAATCAGTTAAATTTGGGGTGGAAGAGGGCAAGTATTGTTTTTGAAGTTATTTTAGAGAAAAATTATTTAAAAGGAATTTTTCTTTTGTTGGTATGTATTTCATTTGGAAAATCCAACCCCAGTTAACCCACACAAATAAATGGCTGAGATAGTTTTAATTTTAGCTGTAATTTAATGTTTCCTTATTAGTTCAAAAAATTGTCTTTTATAACATGAGCCAGTATCCTTGGTAATTCCAATGGCAAGTCATTTAGAGTTTACAGAAATGTGGTTCCTGGCAGGAGGAATGACCATTGCATTTCACACCATCATAAGTTGACTGGGATGATCTTCATTTCTGTGTTGCCTGATTTAATATATAAAATCTAGCATTGAGAGTTTATGCAATCATGCTAGTTTCAAGCCCACATAAAGGGTTTGGGAGTAGGGGTCAAATCCCTTTGCATGTAAAATTTGTTTCAGTTGAGCTTAGAACACCCAGCCATGGATTTCTTTTACAGCTTCAGGAGCAAAATAAGTTGAAGCTTCTTATTTAGTATCTTCTGAGTCCATCTTCTGTTTTGCCGTGTGATGTTGCTTTTAATAGGTACAGTAATTCTCTTCTTGATTAAGCCCCTCCCTGCCCACATGTGATTGCAGTACAATATTGGCGACACAGTGGTCTACACAATGGTGTTTTATTGTATTGCAATATACTGTTACAGATTTTAAGTGTTTTTACATTAGTTTTTTGTGTCAGCTGGTCATATTTGTCTTGGTGCTGGTGTTGTCTTGTCTCAAATAAGGTAATGTCTTGCTGTTGAAGAGATTTTATGTGGAGTGCTGTAAAGTTCCCTTTTGATTTTGATACCTTGGTAAAAGAATCGGATGTGATAGGCCCCTAACTTGTAAGTGAAATTTATATTGAAAGAGTGGCTAAAATGTGTGTGTAAACACTTCACCTTGACCCTTCTGGTATTGGCAAGGACAGATCCAAGACGAAGCACAAGCCTTATCCCTACAACTACTTCCAACCTTTCTTCATTTAGCTGATCTTTAATTAAAACTTAGCAAGCTTTGATGGTCAGTCCGTTAACCCCTACAGGCTGGGCTGAAATTTATATTAAGCACACCCCTACCAGGCAAACTTTAAGGTTGGCCAATTTAAGAAAAAACATATCAGTGGAAAGAGGAAGATATGCAAATGGACATGGTGTAAAAAAATTTCCAAAAAATTTTCTGTACCTTCCACAGGAAGTTGAAAGGGAATATTTCCAACCCTGTGCGGGGACTCCTTTTTCCAAGACACTCATAAAAATACAGTAGTATATTAATTTTTACCAAGTTTATACATGTTTTTTTAATAATTTTATTTTATTTTGTAAAATTATAATTACAGCTCACACAGTATCATAACAGATAAGAACTGAAATCGGTAACAAATTCTGAGTACATATATTATAAAATATTTACAAGATGCACTGAGACAGGGAAATGTTTTTTTAAAATTTCTTTGCCCTTTGCCAAATAGTAATTATAGCTGACATACTATCATAAATGATAAACACTTCCATAACACCAACAGCAATGCCTGGATACATTTATGAACAAATACAGTAATACCTTGAACATTCGCGATGTTAGGTTCCAGAACCCATTGCAGATTAGGAGGAATCACGAATGTGTAGTACGGGTCACTGAAAATGCTAATAATGCCTATGTCTAGAGTTTAAACCCTAAATATGACCCAAATCATGCTCCCAAAGCACTTTAATTTCATTTAAAAGTTAGTTTAATACATGACCCTCAAAAAAAGAAATAAATGGTTGACGAGTACAGTATTGCCTAACAGGTATTTGTCACACTATCCCATTTACAGCACGGTATACTAATTCATTGGCTGCTGTTTTCTTTTGCACCAGCAGTAAGGTAAAACCAAGTAACGAATGGGATTGTAAGCTTAATGCCTGATGTTTTCTTTGTCATTGTCAGGAAGGTAAACTATGTAAACTTCATTTATCACAGAAACCATATAATGAAGATACAATTCAATAACAATTTTCTATAAAATAAAGAAAACATGTAGAGGGTATAGGTATTCAGTCAATTTAAAGTTACGTAAAATCATACAGAGAAGTAATAAGTTGTAAAAATGTGTGCGAAGCAAAGTATTTTTAAGGGAATTTCTTAACTGATTTCTTGTATGTCTTTAACTCCCCTCCCCCCCCAAAAAAAAAAACTTATAAATTCAAAAATTAAACATAAACACCTCTGCAGGGTTTTTCGAGGATTTTGCAAATTTTGCAGATCTGTAAAAAAAATTGTGAATGCAGATTAGTTAGGCTCCAATGAAAATGTCATGAATATGAGAATTTGCGAATCCCGAAACGCGAGTGCACGAGGTATAACTGTAAACAACAAGACGTCCTAAGAAAGGGAGGTGCAGTACCCTCCTCCATGAAATCGCAAGTTATATTGATCTTCCTCCATGAAATCTCAGGTCACATTGATCCACCTCTACCTGTACTGACCTCCTAGAGTTGCCGTAAGAATTGCCATAAGTCATTTGTGGCCCATTAAAGTGATATGAACATTTTTCCTGCAAAATTTGTTCAAACCGTAAAGCGTGAAATATTGATTCCA
The DNA here is from genome assembly GCF_040412425.1 of Macrobrachium rosenbergii. Classification (NCBI taxonomy): domain Eukaryota; kingdom Metazoa; phylum Arthropoda; class Malacostraca; order Decapoda; family Palaemonidae; genus Macrobrachium; species Macrobrachium rosenbergii. Next base: position 15,677,459 of record NC_089757.1, read on the forward strand.
CTTGAGACAGTCCGCGTCCCACTCTAGAGCTATTATTATGCCTCATTAAATCATGTCTGTCCAGTAAGGGTTAAGGGCCTTGGTAAGCTGTTATCGCCCTTGTTATCTAAGTATTGTGTTCATTGAACTTCCCATAAATATACTTATATACCTTGAATCAGTGCATTGGCCTTCAGGAGGTTTTACCACATTGAAGGAACCCTCCACTTTGAGTCTCTGCAAATCACACTAGCAACTGGTATATCATTGTAAAGTAGTATAAAATGCCAAGAAAGGGCACTGAGGCAGTAGTTGGTATCTTAAGGACCTTTCACCCCCCACTCCAAGACCTTTGCAAAGATTTTATTGCCCAGTTAGCAAGTATGTGCTCAATCTTTGTTTCCTTTTCATTATTCAAGGAATTCATTGTTGGTAAACCTGTGTTATTCTCAACTATATTATAGTTCTAGAGTTGATTAATTAACTCTAATAATTACCACTAGGTCTGTCAGTTCATTCCCAGTTTCTTTGTATCCTCTAGTCTACCCTGTGGTCAAACAATGAAAAAAGTCAACCATAGGGGATACAAAAAAAAAACTCCTTTTATCGTTAGGGACAAGACTAGCTTGGATAATAAGAGTAACTGAAGAAAGGGGTCATCATTCCAAGGGCACTACTGAAAGTCTGTTCCCTCCCAAGTTGAAATTAAGGTGTTGAGCCAGTGGTTTGTATATAATACACATTTATATAATGTGCAGAACTACTTTAAATAGAGGTGCCACCATATTGTATTTCAATGGTTAAGACTTTTATTCATGAAAGGAAAAATGACTTGATTTTGGTGAGGCAAGTAAAGGTCATCCTACTCACGGATGGTTTCCGTGTCTATCTTCCTTTTTTGTGAATACTAAATGATTTGCCATTAATTACCGATGATAATGGCTAATGTTAAAGACAGTAATTTGTATCTACGAAGCATAATACTAGGTTGCAACTTTTTCTTTGTAGCACAAAAAGGTAAGGAAGAACCCTAACCTAATAGCATTGCAGTGGCTTAGCAAATCTTGCTTTAGGAAAGAAGTACCATATAGAATGAATGATCCTTGTGTTTTTATAGGAGGAAGGAAAAGGCAGCAAGGAACTGAAGAGGTTGCAATTTTATGGTGCTGGACCAAAGATGGCTGGGTTTGAGAAGGCCTCCCCAGAGGATAAGGGAAAGACTCGTGGGAAAAAGGTTGACTATTCAGATTTAGACCCGGTAAGCTGTAGCTCTTTTGCCTTTTTAATTTTTTTTTTATCTATCTTAAAAAATTTACAAGCAGGGTTGAAAAGTAGCAAGATTTAGAGGGATAACTAGTTGGGATCATTCATTCAGCCCCAGTAGAAGAGAAATCACTGCCAAATTGAAACACTTGCATCCTTACTGGTATTGTTTCTTATTCTAAAACTTAACCTCCTGAGTATAACAACAGAATTACTCTGTGCACTTCAGGTTTTCTGATAACGACAGTAGACTGAACTCTTAGAAACAGTGTTTAGGATTAAAACCATTAGAGGGCCTGTAACAGATTAAACTTTTCTTAATGCAATTTGTCTTGCTCAGCTTCCTGTTTTTCAGTACTCTAACTTAGCTTGCATGGTAAATGTTTGCTGATGAAGTTATCAACATTATTGCATACATGAATATTTTGCATAAGCACATATTCAACAAGCGTGAAGAAAAGAATGTATATTAGTTTTACTTCTCTTTAACAGTTGGCAAAGTACATTTGTCTAAATTGTGGACGAGGTGATGCAGAGGACCAGATGCTCTTATGTGATGGATGTGATGATTCTTATCACATTTTTTGCCTAGTTCCTCCTCTACTGGACATCCCCAAAGGTGACTACTTTATATATCCATTACCTTGTTTTTTTAGGTCCTGATGTAGAAAATGAGGTCTTTGGGTAATTTTCTTGTTTTATCTCAGTATATGCTACCAGGAACTTAGGTGTTAGTTAGTTAGTTATAAATGAAAGCTCTACTTTTAGGAACTCGGGCTGGGAGGAATTGTGAACTTTAATATGTATGAATGTTGCTTTAATTAGTGTAGGATATGACAACATTCTTCAGTGATGTGCGTATGTAATCTGTTATTTAGGTAAAATTTGCTATCCTTTTTTATGAGAGCTCAAAAGAATTCTTGTTTCACATATTGTTCTATTCACTTCAGGTGATTGGCGGTGCCCAAAATGTGTGGCAGTGGAAGTAAGCAAACCTGTTGAGGCATTTGGCTTTGAACAAGCTCAGAAAGAATATACACTCCAGTCATTTGGGGAAATGGCAGACAAGTTCAAGCAAGATTACTTCAGTATGCCTGTACATGTAAGTCTAACATACTTGTGATAATTTGTAGCAAGGCTGTAAAATCAAGGACACTAAGATCAGATGTAAATTATTAAACCATGTCATTTCATTTCTCACCTATATTGAACTTTCTTTTAGAAACAATAGGTGCAGTTATTGATATGTTACAAGAAATGAGGTTAATTTTATTTTACTGTTTTTTTTTTTTTTTTCTAGTTGATACCAACAGAAATGGCAGAGAGAGAATTTTGGAGAATAGTCTCGTCCATTGATGAAGATGTTACAGTAGAATATGGTGCAGATTTACATACAATGGATCATGGGTCTGGGTTTCCTACCAAGAACTCCAAGAATCTTTTGCCAGCAGATCAGGTAAATGTGTTTCATTACTATACTGTAGGTTCTCTGCAACATCACGGGTTCAAGCTGCAGTTAGATGTGCCATGTATTCCCCTTTGGTTCCTTTGCATTTAGTTGTGTAACTACTTGAGCTTTGACTTTTTTTTAATTGCTAACAAGAATAAATCTTTGGGATAGCTGCAAGAGTCTAGAAGTGTGGCCTAGTGGTCTAATTAATTACTTCATATAATAATAGAGTAACCAATATTCATAGTTGTCCCACAACAGCTGTATTTTTAGATATATCGTAAAAAGATCTTAGATTTTTTTACACAGGGCATGCTACATATTAAAGGAACTTAATTTTCATGTTGCCTGTTGTAATGTCTTTGTTTAGTACTCAGTATAATGTAAAAGCTCTAGAGCCTCGGTGGCTCAGTCGGCAGAGCAGCTGCCAAGGACTTCAGAGGTCCGTGGCGCGGATTCAAATCCGCAGCCGACTGGTCAGTGAAGGCGGACACTTTGCTATCCGTAGACACCCCAGGATTACGTATGTAATCAACGGATAGGTTTGCAGAAAAGCAAATGGGTGTTACAGACTAATACACACATAAACAAAGCCACTCCAACATCTTCTAAAAACATAACAGACACACCTCACGCGTCTCGAACTGTCGACCTACCCGCCCAGTTCTCCTCGCTGCTTGGGAGAAAGGGAGCTGGGATTGGCACGATACACGCACACATCGTTACCGGGTCTAAGCGATGTCAGGCAGGGTAGCCGATCGAGGCCACGGCCTACCCCAACACCAAATCAAAGTCCTTCGTAAAGAAGGCATCTTGCTTACCCCATATAGAAAATGGGAAAAAAAAGCACGTTAAAATGAAGAAGAAGAATAATGTAAAAGCTCTGTGTTTTAATTTTTTCTTTTCACAGTGGTGAAACCATACAGTATCATTTTAAGTTTATAATCACTTAAATCCTATTGTATTTTGCTGGGAAGGTAAAAGAATTATTTCAGCTATGCTAGAAATTCATTATTTTTGGATAGAAATTTGTTGGAAATACTTGGTTTTACTTTTATTCACTAATCTAGCATAGAGATTTATTTAACCAAGCAACAACAATTACTAAAATATTTTCCATATTTTAAAAATTTGTTTTTTTAATGACTAATTCTTTTACTTTTGGTTGGATATTTTCAGGAATATGCTATAAGTAACTGGAATTTGAACAATTTACCAGTTCTGGAAGGATCAGTCTTGGGTCACATAAACTGCGATATATCAGGAATGAAGGTACCATGGATGTATGTTGGCATGTGCTTCTCCACATTTTGCTGGCATAATGAAGATCACTGGAGTTACTCCATTAACTATCTTCATTGGTTAGTGCTGGTATTTTTTGTACTGTATTGTCCTGTTTATACAATGTTATGTGGATTTTTACAGTTATGACAGTGATTGATAACTATTCATTAGTAATTATTGTATTGATTGGAATCTTGGGCAGTGGACTGTTGTAATGCATTTCCATATATATTAATGGACTTATTTGCCTGGAATTCAGTGTATTTCGTTATCCTGAGTACTTGATAAAAAGTCTTATAAATTATTAACATTGGAAAGTACCTTAATTATTTTTATCTTGTGTACTTGCCGGGGATTTGGTGAGGATAAGCAAATGGGTGTTACAGACTATAATACACACACAAACAAAGCCACTCCAACTACTTCTAAAAACATAACAGACACCTCACACATCTCGACTGTTGTGAAATAACTCCTCGCTGCTGGGAGAAAGGGCGCTGGTGACTGGTACAATACATGTACATACGCTACCAGGGTCTAAGCGATGACAGGCAGGGCAGGCGATCGAGACTGCAGTCTACCCCAAAGCCAAATCAAAGTCCTTCAAAAGAAGGCATCGCGCTTACCCGTGTTGGGGTTGATGGGCTAGAAAGTTTAAGGACCCCAGGTTGAAATAAAAAGATAGTAATTAAAAGTTGCTTATGATGTAATTCATTTAGAAAGGCTCAAGAGGGAGAACCCAAAATATGATTCTAATAGGATGTATGATGTTAGTGTGACAAGTCTCTCAATAACAGAACACTTGTATGAAAAAAGAAGTTTCTGTCAATAACAGAACACTTAAATTTTTGTTCAAGAAGAAAAGATTATAAGTTTAAATGAGTACAGATGTGCTCTTTTATGGTCTTCCTGCAGAGTACTCCAGCATTAATTAAATAAAGTATGAAGATTTTTCTTGGGATTAAAATTAGATGAACAAATTTTTGTGTAGGAATTTTAAATGGCAATGGAAAACATTTGCTAAATTTGTTTTGGTAAACTCATTGGTGCTTTGCAAACCTTGAATTATATCCGTCTGTTTTTCCATTACTTAATTAAGATGAAAGTTTGAATTAGTAGGCAGTAAGTTTCAAATTTGTGATCTCTGAAATACTCAGATGTGCTTCCTTGAAAGTAATGCAATACATCCTTTGCTTTGAATAATAGGGGAGAACCCAAGACATGGTATGGTGTCCCAGGAGGCGAGGCAGAAAAGTTTGAAGCTGCCATGAAAAGTGCAGCTCCAGAATTATTCCAGGCGCAGCCTGACCTGCTACATCAGCTAGTCACAATCATGAATCCTAATATTTTAATGAAAGCAGGTAGGTTATTTATTTATAATTTGGTGTTTTTATTTTTAATATGTTGTACAGTGTCAATAATTGTGGTTGTCATTAGCTTCCAAATAACATTTGTACAGTATTTAACTCTAAATTTTCACAGGTGTTCCCATTGTGAGAACAAACCAGCATGCAGGCGAGTTTGTGATCACCTTTCCTCGTTCCTACCATGCTGGATTTAATCAGGGATATAACTTTGCTGAAGCTGTTAACTTTGCTCCCCCTGACTGGGTAAATATTTAATTTTCACGTTTACTATTACTTAACCCTTTCATTGTGTTGAGTAAACATTGCCTTGATATTTTTTTTTGTGAACCTTTTTAAATGAAATGTGTGAAAGTGATATCAATTATTTTAAATTTAATTGCTTGTCATATTTTTCAGCTTGCAATTGGTCGTGAATGTGTACTGCATTACAGTAACTTGAAACGATATTGTGTCTTCTCTCATGATGAGTTGGTATGTAAAATGGCTTCAACTCCTGATGAATTGGATCTCACAGTAGCAGCTGCGACCTACCAAGATATGCTAAGAATGGTGGATCTCGAAAAGAAACTCAGGCGATCTCTTTTGCACTGGGTTAGTAACAGGAACTAATTCTGCATGCTCTTTTATGGATTCATGAAACAGTTAAGGCTTTAGTTAAATAAATTCACTTGAAATTTCCATGGTTTTCATACTTTACTAGACAGTTTGGAATTTGCAGTTTTGCTATATTTATTCACAGGGAGTAACCAATGCTGAAAGGGAAGCCTTTGAGTTGCTTCCTGATGATGAAAGGCAGTGTGACTTTTGTAAGACTACTTGCTTCCTCTCTGCTGTGACCTGTACCTGCACTCATGATCGTCTGGTTTGTTTGAGACACTACAAATTACTCTGTGAATGTCCTCCAGAAAATCATACATTAAGGTTTGTAAATTCTGACAGTATGCAGTTTTATTTATTGTTCGATTGTTCGTGTCACTTCCCACAGTTTTATTTATTGTTCTATTGTTCTTGTCACATCCCAAAGTCATGCCTGTTTTTCTTTACATTTTCCTGTATGTAGAAAATTGGTTTGCCGTATATACTCTTGTGGAAGGAGAGGGTTGAAGGCAAAAGTTTCATTAGTTTTAAATCTGTGCTTGATCGGAATAGCTGTGGGCGTCTTTTACCTTTAGGCATGAAAAATATTACCAGTTACTATCATTTAACAAAGAAGACATGGAATCATTATGAAATAGTAAATAAAAGGTATACAGTGCCTTCAGCAAATAAAGCTCATAGAGCTTAGCTCTTAACTTTATGCAGATACCAGTACTGCTTTTCCTTTATGAATATCAAGTTTCATTGTTTTCCCAATTTTTTTTCAATAATGTAAGTATAAAAGTAGAAATTTTACAATTAACCAGAAAAAAATTGAAAGAAAACCCCCCCTCCCCAAAAAAAACTTGGATCAGCTAGCCAGTAATCAAATTTATAGCATTGCATCAAATAAAAAATACTGTAGCTTTTTGTGTAGGCAACAGAAGAGAAACAAGAAAATATGAAACTTGAATTTTCTAGGTCAGTCAGTCAAAAGCATTGTGAAAATTATGTACAAATCTGTAGGAAAAATCTACAAGTATTAGATATGCTAGATTTATTTGTAGTTTTTGAAACTGATCAGCATTATAAAGCACCATACATGATTTTATCTTAATCATGCAAACTGATTAATCTGTGTACTGGGCACTGAGCAGTCTTTGAATTGTTTTGAACTTGTAGATAGTACTGATGATATTTACTCTTAACTCTTCTATATCATACACTAAATTTGTCAACATTAAACAATGCAACCTTTTAGAGCATTGTCATTTGTGTTATAGCTAGTATATGAAAACTTACTCTCTTTAATATTGCAAAACGTTTTGTAGGGTACTTGCTTATGCTAACACCATACTAAAATGATCTTCATTTTAAGGTTTAGGGCACCATGTAGTAATTTATTCTGTATTAGACATAATTGTTACATAGTGATATATTGGAATTTGGTTGCATTGGTAGCTTTGTGGGAGATTTTAAAAGGAATATTCTGGGAACCTCTTACAATACTGAAGTAGTATTAACATTGTACTTAAATGTTTTTTAATAGTTAGGCAATGTAAGCAGTAATGGTTTTCATCCACAGGTACAGATACACTTTGGATGAACTTCCTCCCCTATTGCAGCGATTAAAAGTACGAGCAGAGTCTTTTGACCACTGGGCTGTGAAAGTGAAAGAAGCACTTGAGGCAAAACCAGATGATAAATTAGGTAAGTACACAAAAGTAAATTTTGTTTAAAACATGTATGATCTTCTAAGACCTTGAATGATTTTCATCTTTGACCTTGCCGAATTGCTGTTCATGAAGTTAGGTTATAATCATGTGTGAATACAGTATATGTTTATAAGTAGTAAAATTTCTGGTACTTGGTAATAATTTCTTGTTGTAGAAGAACTCTGTCAGAATTTATCTCATGATGTGAATCAAGTTATTTTTATATAAAATGTGACTGCAATAAGCACTTAATGAATACTCTGTCCATAGTAATTTTTAAAAATATTTGGTTTCATTTGCTTGTCTTGTTCAACGTGTGACCTAAAAGGAAAAATAATTAAGAAAGATTTTTTTTATAAAAGTAAGTTGAAGAAACCATTATGAAATGGAAATTAAGTTTTTAAATGCTATAAAAATTTTTTAGCCAGTACTGGATTGAAAGGCTAGAATTAAGGTTACACCTAAGTCTAGTATGATCTTTATTGCTATATGGACATAAATCATGGTATGGCTGTGAAACTATAAAAAATATTGTCAATTTGAGAATAAAGCTTCAAGAAGAACATTATGAGTCAAATGGCAGGATAATTTAAAATGAACCATAAGGAAAATAATGGAAGTTCCATATGTATATTAAAGATGAAAAGGAGATGGAGGTGACATGAACATGTACTATGCACAACCCATGGTAGAGTAGTAAGTGATTGTATTAGTTGAGCACGTATGGGTACCAGAAGAGTAGAAAGACCCATACCTACCTGGATGAGAACTATGAGAAGGGGGCCGGAGATATGCAGAAGGTGACGCACAAGAAAGACATGAATGGCAGAATTTCATGGGCACTTTTCATGTGGCAGTAGAGGTGGTGATGGTGATGACAAAAAATGTAGGAGTATGAATTAAGCCATTATTGAAATATATAGAGATTAGGCACTGTTGTCAGTATTCAGTCTGTTTCTTCATCTTGATAAAAAGAATTCACTTAATTTTTTGAAAGAGAAGAAACATAAGAGATCTATTCAGACTACTGTATAGGTACAGTACTGTATTTTCATAATGGCACTTTATTGGAGAGTTGGTGAATGTTCTGGGGTGTGTGTGTGTGTTCTGCTTCTCATAGTTCAGTACTTTTCCTCTATCAAGGGAATGATTGGTCAAGTTAGAACCAACACACTTGCTGGTGGCAAGGTTACTTTAAATGGCATGCATTGGCCGTTCATAGATCATCAGGTGCTTAATCTTTGTTTTTTAATGATTTTATATTGAAGTTGCTGTACAGAATGAACTTAGATGTTATTTATGATTAAAAATTTTTAAACATCAGCTAACCTATTTATTCAATACTTTATATTATTTAATATAAAAGGAACCTGAATTGATAAATTTGTTTCATAGAGCCCATTTTTCTTATTTTAGGATTGCATCTGTCATTAGTAAAGGTTTTTTTCTGGTTTTCATAAAAGTTATAATAAAACTGTTAAAAATGGTTTGATGGAACAGGTTTCTTTATAAACACCAAAGACTTGTTAAAAATGAGTATCATTTAGAAGAAATAACAATTGGCCCTGTGAATCAGAATATGTATTAAAACCTTTCAAGTACTGAATGAATATCCAGCTTTATAGCCAATGAAAAGTACAATATAATAATTTAAAAATGGTTTTAGTGGAACAGTTTTCTTTACAAACGTTCCCAAAACTTTCAAAAATAAATACCATCCAGAAGAGGGAACATAAGGCTCACTGAATGAGAATGTGTATAAAATACAAACATTCAACCACTAAATTAGATTGCTAAAGTTTATAGCCTTCTTACAGTGGATCATTGTACAATAAATTCAGAAATATTTTAAAAATTTAAAGCTAAACTGTCTCATCTTTGCCTGCCCACTGTATACCCTTTCCAGTACCTTGCTGTATTGGCTATAATTTTATTTCTTTGAGAAATTGCATGGGAATGAATAGAGTTGGTGATGATTTGAATCTCAGCATGCCAGTCATGAAGCATTATACATGAAAGTGAGATGAGTGGTAGTCCAAATCAGTCCAGGTAATGATACTTGCCCCCTTTAAAATATCTTGCATCAGACTTTTCATGTACCTCTGAAATGAATGAATGGCATACAGCACTAGACATCTTTTCTTTCAGTGTGGCCAGTTTGTTTGTACTGGCTAAATATTACATCTCAGACTGTTTTTTCACATGCCTCAGGAATGATTGAGTGGCATACAGCATTAGACATAGTTTCTTTGAATATAGCTAGTTAGTTTCTACTGGCTATTTTTGGGACTCCTATAAGGTAGATTAATTTGTTTTTCCTTAAGTTTTAAAATTTACGTAAGAAGTGTAGCAATGAGTTTTCAGGTTGTACCAGTTAATGGCTTCAGTTCACAGTACACTTCTGTAATAATGGAATAATTCAGCTCAACGTTCTTTTCATATTGTGTTTTTTTGGTATTGTGACTCAGAATGGCACCTGTATAACAGAATTTTTTGTTAGTGGGAAGATGATTTGTAGTGGATTTCTTTTCAACTGTGTCAACCATTCCCAAAGTTTATATATATATATTTTTTTTTTCAAGGATTCTGTGAAAGAATTTATGTAATTGTTATCAATAACATTTTTGTAGCCTGTTAATATAGATTCCATAGAGCTATCCTAGGCTAGCTTAGGCCAACTTCTTATTACAAATAAAATGTTTTTTGTTAAAGCACATTCATATTGCGAAGAACATTGTAGTCTGTTAACATATGCTCATATTGATGCAGTAGAGCTATGCAGGGCTAAAGAATGCCAGGTACACCAGCAGAAAGACAAAATTGCATCACCTATGAGTTCTTGTTTTGTGGTTTGTGCATGTGTATTATGTGTAGTCTTCATTGTATCCTGGTTTTGTATATTGAACTTTGCAGTTGGCGAGCTTCTTCCATTCTGTTAGTATGTTTGATGAGGATATAACTTGCCTTGTAACACTACCTTACTGTGATGGGTATTTCACTTAGGTTTTTTCCGGTAATTACTTTTGATTACTTTGTCGTTGGTAATAGATTTATTTCAATTATTTTTACTTTAAAATACCTATAATGTGTATGAGCTGGGAGTAATAGTTAAAAATGGATTACTTGCAATGAACTAGCAACTATATATTCCTTATTGATCTCATCATGTTCCCTGTTAGATAAAGTTTCAAGATTACTAGATATTCCATATTTTTTTAAACCCCTTGATACAAAACTTGAGGGCTCCAAAATATCAGACAGTCCTTAATGCTATCATGTTTTTATTATTGTTTTCATCAGTAAATTTGTTTCTGAAAATAATTATTTTTTTCTTTCTGAAAATAATTTTTTTTTCTTTCATTATATCTTTGTCTTTTGCTCTCTTCAGAACTTAGTGACTTGAAAGAGTTGGTTGAAGAAGCAGAAGCTCAGAGGTTCCCAGACAGTGAACTCTTACAAACATTAATTCAGGCAGTTACAGAAGCAGACAAGTGTGCTACAGTAGCAGCTCATTTAGCTACCAAAAAAGTTAGAACCAGGTATGTCTCACCATTTTCATCTTTATTTTTAAAAGCTGTACATTCTTTCATTATTGTTTTTATTATTATTAAATTAACTCTCATAGGGTTGGACAGCTGGGTTTGTTCATCTACATAAAACTATATCATTTTTTCCCAAGGACAAGAGGAAGTGGAGAGGCAAAGAGTCGACTTACTTTAGAGGAACTAAGGTTGTTCCATGAACAGATAGAATCCTTAGCTTGCACTATTCGTGAGGGTGAAGCTGTTAAAGAGCTACTAACAAGAGTTACAGCCTTCCAAGAAGAAGCAACAGAATTGCTGAATCAGCAAATGCCCGAGTCTGAAACTATAGCAAAGATGGTGGATACTGGCTGCTCATTGGATATTGATCTCCCAGAGTTGCCTAGACTTAAGCTGAAGTTGCAGCAGGTTTGTAACACTTTAATTTTCTTGCTTAATTATGTAAAGTTTGTGATTGTTTGATGAAAATATTTTTGAAGAAGTTTTGTATAGAAAGTGTTTTGATATTTTCAGGTTGAATGGCTAGAGGAGGTTGAAGAAACTTTAGATGATTCTTCCTCCCTTACAGTGGAGTGTCTAAGAAAACTTTTAGATGCAGGAATATCCCTGCCTCCCCATCCAAGAATTGAAAGATCCTTGGCTCAGTTACAGCAGTTGCTGAATAATATGGAGATGTGGGAAGAGAAAGCTAATCAAGCATTAAATGCCAAGTATGTTTCTGAAGAGTTTGGTAGGAAATAGCTTTTGTTTTTGTTTATATTGTATGAGTTCTTTTTTACCGTATAGGAAAGTGCACCGTTTAGCCTTGTTGATTTTACTGTATTCCTTTTGTGCTAACCTTACAGACCAGGTCTTAGTGTTAGTGAAGGTGAAGAATTGGTTAGGCAAGCTGAAGAGGTTCCCGCTCATCTTCCGAGCGTAATAGCTTTAAAGGATGCTGTGAAGAGAGCCCGTGAGTGGACAAATAAAGTGACCACGCTGCAGAATGGTGAAACTGCTCCATTGCTGGAGACAGTAGAAGGGCTAGTGAGTAGGGCAGGCCAATTCCATTGCATTTGGAGCCCCTTGCTGATTTGGAAGAAAATGTAGCAGCTGCACATTCATGGTTAGAGAAGACAGCACGAACATTTTGAAGAAGAATTCACATCTTACACTATTAGAGGTATTGTCAGTCAGTGTTGGTTTGTTTTATTTCATGTTAAAGTATGTTCTCTTGGGAAGGTGTGATTTTATGTAGAATACTTACTCACATAGTTTCTTTGCCTTAAGAAAGGTGAGATTTTGAGCATACTTATTCTTAAACCATTGTTAATATTTAGATTAAACCTTAGAATAATTATAAATGGGCTTTCATAGTGGTAAAAACTTTTGTCTAATCCACTGAGATGTTCAGAAAGCCAAGTCAACAGTTTTATGATTAATTAATACTAGAAATAGATTAGTTTGCAAACTTTCATTTGTATTCAAGTCATGAGCAGTTTCATTTGCGTGTCCTTATGCTAGCTAGTAAGTAGTGAAGTGTCAGTAATGGTTTGAGACTTGAGTAAAGAATAACTTTCATAAACAACAGTTACTGGCTTGTGTGGAATGTATTTTTCCGTCATACATTAGCACTGAATGTTTATTACTAATAGTTATTTAGCATTTGTATATTGTGAATGTTATGTTTGTAAACCTATTTGTGTATTGATGTAACTTTTATACACTGTACAGTAGTAATAGTATAAATGATATAGCAATAGTATAAATGATATCACTCCCTACAGGTATTGGTTCCAAGGACAGATATAGGTGTAGTTTCAGGGAAGCGTAAGAGAGTGAAAAGAGAAGAGATGTCTGCACAACAACAGCAAGCACAGCTTTTAGATATATCATTTGAAGATACTGCAAACCCTGCTACAGTAGTGAAGGCTTTCAAGGTAAGAGAAGCAAAAATGGAATTTTCAGATTGGTTACAGGCAAATCAAGTAATGTGCCGTTTATTAAAACATTGGATTGCCTTTACAGTACAGTACACATGATTAGCAGTGTATATTTCTTTGGAAAATGTACTTACAATTTTTAGCACGCTAGTGTCTATAATGTAAACATTTCATAAACTAGGAATGTGAAGAACGAGAATTGGGAGCCATGAGAGCACTAAGAGCTCACAACCGAAACAAACGTGATGGTGAAGCAATGCAGGAGGGAGCCACATTCTGCATTTGTCATAAACCACCACAACCAAACATGCTCACGTGTTCTCTATGCCTTGATTTGTTTCATCGTAAGTGGAAATGTTGGTGATAGCTTTTTTATATATATATTTTCCTATATCATGATTAGATTGAAATATTGAATGGAACTGAAAAAGAACTTTGGTATATGTAATATAAAAACTATTCTTCAGTTGCATGTGTCCCCTCATCTCATCGCACGAAAGTAAAGTTAAGTAGTGAGGGACGTTTTTATGTCCCTCATGTGAACGCTCCCGACGGCCAAGACTGGAGACCATTCTGTCACTTCTTGTAGCTCTGCAGAAGTTACCTGTCAGGTATGGTGACTTGAGAATATTTTTATTTTGTGGATGTTTGTATCATCAGATATTTTGTGGGAAATCAACAGTGTTGGAAGAAAATATGTTTTTTACAATCACGCCACTTGCTTTGAGAAAGTACATGTTTTGATGTTTACTTAATAGGTTACCTGAAGCAGAAGCTCTTCAGTGCCTGACTGAAAGAGGAATGTCCTGGCAAGACAGAGCAAGGAAACTCATGAAAACTGATGAACTAACAGCTGCACTTGGAAAGCTGTCTGTTTTCTCTCAGAAGTTGATAGAAGCCCAGGCCAAGCAGCATAAGCCTACATCATCAGCTGTACGAGATGAAGTGAGTAGCTGGCTTTATCTCTTTTCTTCATTCAGAAGATAGTTTGTGAAGAAAAAATAGTTGGTTAATTTTTGTGGCAATGCTTAGAAATGCAGTTCTGGTTAAGAAATATGCATTATTTCACTTGATATTTTTTGACATTAGGAATGAAGGTAAAATGTTGGGTTGCCGCTTATGTTGTGTTTAGTACCACATATAATGGCAACTTCTTTTTGAAATTGCTAGAGAAAGTATTTCTAGAAAAATTGCAAATTTACTTTTACCACCAGTGTTGTGTTCCAACTAATAAATACGAGATAATGTCAATGTTTTGGGAACAGTTCCTCCTTTATAGTGACAAATTCACACTGCATAATTTGGGATGCCATAATAGAAAGCTTTCCACCAGTACTGAAAGTTTTGAGTGTTATTAGCATTGAAGTATTTGCATGCTTGAAGTGAGAGTTAGGGATAATGAAAATATAGCCCCTGGTCAAGGAACCTGGTGGAAACTGCTGATTTGGAACTATTTATAAAATAAATTTCCAAAGTTGCTTTTACCATGAACACATGATATTAGGCAAATAGCTGCTTAATATCTGCCAGTGTGTGTGTTCAGTCTGTTCTTTAAAGAGTAAAAAATTTAAACCATTACAGGTAAAACTAAACATTCTACAGCCTGTGACCTAGAACTGCAAAAGCAGACAATCTGTTTCAACTTTGATCAACGAATGGAATTTCTGAAAACAGTGGTTTAGACTAAAAGCCACTAAGGTTGTGAAAGTGGTATAGGGTGTTTTGTGTGACTATCAGTTACCTTGTATCCATACTCTCCTCTTGAATAAGGTTAGAAAAGTAGTGATGGAATTAGGTTTTTTATTAGTGAACTTTCTTTTCCTCTTTGGAGTTTAAGGCACTTTGTTGTTCAGTTTACCTGACCATGGCATTCAAGTTTTTGTCTCAGGTAGGCATGAAGGGTTGTCTTGCACTAAGTTTCATGTTACTCAACCCTTCTGGTTTGCAATTACTGTAATCACAAACCCACTGTTTTTCATTTAGAATAATTTTCAGAAAACACCAGATTTCCATATAGTACTTGTTTTCTAAAGTAATATTTGTCTTTTCTACAAAGTAACACTAGTTTTTCTTTTTAGTAAACAGTAAAAACTTGAAATTCACTGGGCAATTCCTATATTCTGAAGTGATAAACACATTCAATGGTGTTTTAAATAGGCGTGGTCTGAGTTGTCGCTGTCAAGCCTCAGGCTAAAGACCAATGTTAAATGAAGTTGAGTAGCTAGGTATGAATAGATCGGTTGGAACAAATAGTCAGAATCCCACATTAAAATTTAATTTTCCATTACATGGTTATACATGAAATAAGTTCTTTCCACTGTCTTCTATTTAGTCCCCCCGTATGGGGTAAGTGCCGTCAATGCACCTCATTCGGTGCACTGTAGGCATTACTTAAGGTTCTTTGCAACGTCCCTTCGGCCCCTACCTGCAACCCCTTTTATTCCTTTTACTGTACCTCTGTTCATATTCTCTTTCTTCCATCTGACATTCCACCCTCTCCTGACAATCGTTTCATAGTGCAACTGCAAGGTTTTCCTCCTGTACACTTTTAAACCTTTTGACTATCAATTCCCCTTCCAGTGTAGAATGACCTCATAGGTCCCAGCACTTGGCCTTGGACCAGAATTTCTGTATTCCATTTAGTGCCCTTCATAGCTGAATTACCTGTACCTAAAGGTGCAGGCCCTTGTCCGTACCCATTTATGAATAGTTTTTGGGCCTTCTTGCAGATCTTTGTTGCCCTATAGCACATCCACTACTGTTTTCAGACCTCATCACATATCCTAACCATCTTAGTCTTGGAGATCTTATCTGCCCTTGACATTTTAGGTGTTGAAAATTTTAATCCATTTACATTTTCTATTCTCGAGCATCTCTTTTGACATTTGATACATTTGGTACAGATTATCAAGTTCACTCCCTTACCTTTCTGCAGCCTCTGCAAGGCCCATTTTCCTGATTGTACATTTCCTTTGCATTCTGTACCAGTCATTGTCCTTTTTACCCACATGTATTTTCAGTTCTCTCCTCAATTAAATATTTACATCTCTTTTAATCATTCCTACGACCTCCGCGTCTGTTTCTTCTGTTAACTCAAGATGATCTCTATATAGAGCCAAAGGATTGCTGTAAAGGACCCATTGCACCAGTCCCAGTCACTGTAATAAATGAAACTAATAGGGTGTTAAGATGACAAGAGCCATTGAAGCTAGATGTAAGAGTTTTTAAAGTAAGTATTTTTGGGGTATGTATATAAGAAAATTATTCTTGAAATCTTTGATGGAGGTAGCTGTATGAAGCTGAAAATCACCTGTCTGTGGTGCATGGCAGAGGAGGGTTATTGTATGCTAGGTGTGGCATAAGAAACCTTTTCTTAGAATATACCGAGAACATATAGTCTATATTTGTAAACGTATTAATTTCTTATAAAACACTGGTAATTTTCATATTGTCGATTAAGAACTGCTTTTTATTCATGATACTGTCTAGTAAAGTCATACCTTTACTCTGCATAGTTGTTAATGTTTGTTCTTAATATATTTACAGATTTTATTTGATATAGTGCAAGTTAGTATTTGCCACATGTCTGTTAATGAAAGGTGCCACATCAGCTTAGTTGCTACAGGTTGTTTAGTAAAGGAAGTTTTCTCCATACCAGATTAAAAATTAGTCTTGTTGCTTTGATGACCCTTCTTACTTGCAGCTTTTTATGTTGTAGCAACCTTCAGTTTGTCATTGTTTATTTATAAGCTTCATTTGTTTTATGCCATAAAATATACAGGTAAACACTCATTCAAAAAAGTGAGTTTAAAAGATTTCCATTTTATTTTTGTCTTTGCAGGAAAAAATGGAAGTAGAAGATTCTACAAATGATGACTCCTTGATGAGTGAAGATGGGGACAAAGAGTGCCGTGCAGATAATTCAAAGATAGAAAATGAAAAAGAACCAAATAAAAAATCTGAAGAGGGTAGTTGGGAACATGCATATTCCAGTAATAAGGGAAACAGAGAGAAGAAGACAGAAATTGACAAGGCCCGATGGAGTCGCCTTGTAGCAAGTGTC
Organism: Macrobrachium rosenbergii; assembly: GCF_040412425.1. Classification (NCBI taxonomy): domain Eukaryota; kingdom Metazoa; phylum Arthropoda; class Malacostraca; order Decapoda; family Palaemonidae; genus Macrobrachium; species Macrobrachium rosenbergii. Next base: position 15,694,620 of record NC_089757.1, read on the forward strand.
ATGGAAAATCCAAATGGTCCCCTTATTACTCTCTCACCAAATACTCGGTCCCAAGTTCAAGACTTGCTGGTGGAAGGAGAGCTGCTTGAAGTTAGTCTTGATGAAACCATCCATTTGTGGAGAGTTTTGCAAGCAGCTAATCATCCCCCAGCAATGTTAGAAGACACACTGTTGTCTTTAAATTCAACCAGTAACAATAATGAAGATAAAGCTAAAAAAGCAGTTCCAAAAAAGAGGAAGTCACAAGGAGAAGGAAGCGAAGATATGCAGCCAAAATCACCACAAAAGTCTCCTGCAAAGAAGACAAAGCTCATCAAGCCTGGGGCTTTAAATGCAGATGGAAAGATAACTAAAGGAATTATCAAGAAAAAGGCAATTACCAAAGTAGCTGGAACTGGTGGAGGGGGAGGGGGAGTAGGAATGCAACCAACAACTGGAATGGGTTTAAGTGGTGGCTTAGATAAAAAGAAAAGAGAAGGCCTTATGCCTAACAAAGATGGTGCAAAGAAAAAGGGTTGTGGAAAAAAGAAAAGAGCTGTACAGAGTACGCCTAGTGATGATGATGATGATGACAATGATGAAGCATGTGCAGCGGTTAGGTGCTTTCATCCTACAGGACAGAATGTAGATTGGGTTCAGTGTGATGCTTGTGAAGGCTGGTTCCATTACATTTGTGTAGGCCTGACTTCAGCCGACGTAATAGAAGAGGAGGAGTATATATGCAAACGATGTCTGCCAAAAAGAGTAAATAAAGCAGCAGCCACCAAGGCATCAGGGGCAGCCAAAGCAGTAGCTCCAAAGGTAGGATTAATTTCTACCACACTTTAAGGACATTTATTTTTCTGTCTTTTGATTTTTTTATTTATTTTTTCCCAATCTTATGTTAAAACTAAATGATTTTAACTTTTGTACTCTTGAAAAGTTGATTTCTTGAGCAGTACCTTTATAAAAAAAAAAAAAAAATTGAGCCAGTTTTCTAGAAAAGAGAGTAATGGTAGAGAAAGGGATTAAGAGTTCAAGACACTCCTTATACGAAATAGAAAATTTTTGAAACTGATGTCATGTTAACTTACAGCCAGGGGAGTTGACGGAAGAGGAGAGTGTGGACATCCTCCTCAGCCTAGCTTCAAGTCTGCCACCAAAGGAGTAAGTGTGTGATGCTCCTTAAAGTGATTAAGCTTCATTGCTGTGTGATGATGGGTTTTGAAGTTGGGCATTTTGGAAAGAAGCACTTACTTCTCAGATTCCAGAGAAATTTGCTTGAGTTTCAGAAGTTAAATATTTTTGTTAATTATAATACAAAACTTGGCTATTACAGTGTAAATATAGAATACATATGCAGAATCATATTGTAGAATTTTTTCGTAAGGAGAAGTTAGCAGCTCAGATGCACGAGTTGTGCATTGGGTTTTTCCTTCATTATAGTTTTGGAGGCAGTTGAAGGACCTCCTGTCCATTAGAGTGTTTTCTTCACCATATTGCCATGTTGGCTTTAGTGGGTGGCAAAATAGACTTCTCTAAATAGAATTTACTTTATAAAAGGATGAATGCTGTATTGGCTTGTGATTAGCCAAATTGAATTATTTTCATATTTGACATACTGCATTCCCTTTCATTTATCCAATTACCCCAGTTTGCAGCAGTCTGACCAAAGATGAACCAGAACTTTTAATTTTCAGTATTTTATTAAGCACTCATTATGACAAAGTAAAAGGTACATTTATACATTTTTGTCTTGGATAAGGAAAGCCTAAACTTCTTGATTACCATGATCAGAAATTCATTCCAGTTTGAAAGCATACTGTAATTTTAAATTTTTTTTGTGTGTGTTTTTCCCTTCTTATCTTTTTCTTCTTATGAAACCTTTGTGATCTTACTTTCATGGACAGTGTTTAGTAGACTGTTTACATCACAGGTTTCCATTTTCACAGGTATTTATTTTCATGATGATATGAACAATATGATTCCGATACTGGTCAAGATATAATAGGGTTTTGGATGAATTTAATGGTCTTGTTACTTACACATTGTTTATGAGATACTGTTTGTTCGTACAGAACCTCTTTGCAAATATTATGTACAAAGCCCAGGAGAGGGAGTAAAGTTGTATTTATATGCCAAATTCACTGTGCTGTACATGCTATTTTTGGAAGTCTTGTTTATAAGTAAGGTATTTTGTTTGTCTTCTTCTTCTGTTCTTCAACGTACAAAAAGTATATTGTGTTTTCTTCCATTGTCTGTATAAATTTCATCTCGTCGCCATTATTTTCAAGAAACCTTTTGCTTGAAAGTGTTCCTTTTGGACAAGCTTTTGTACATTTCAGGAGGCCTCATTCATCATTACACAATAGTGGCTTAACTAGTCATGTAATTAATCATTCAGTATTTTGTATCCTCAACATAGACTGATTAGCACATATCTAAATTAAAACACAATGCAATCCAAATAATGTATGTATTTGAGTTTTGTAGTTGTAATGTAGCATTTGACTTCGTGTAGCATAGTCAAATTTTGCAATACTATACATATTTAAGCAATACACTACAGGTTTTCCCGTGATGAAATTTGAAATAAAGTATTTTCATGGATTAACAGTGAAATTTAATGCTTGTCACTATAGGTGCTAATTAAGTCTTGAGACCCTTTTTTGCCCATATCTTGTGCATCTGCTGCCAGTATATGTTACATCTTATGATGGATCATTGACAATGGGTTGGCAATTTTCTAAGATAGTATTAACTTCCTCATAATTTTATTGACCATGTTATCACCAACCATCCATAAGATAAAGCCTCCATTTAGCAGCCCACCTTATTTATGCTGGGTAAATGATCTCAGTTGCTCTACAAATTATAGTTGCTAATAGCAACTTGTACCATAATTTTTCCCCAACTTTTTACAAAATGTTGAGTGTATTTGTTCATATATTTAAGGCTGTACAGTTCATCATTTTTCCATTATGTACACAATTTCGTTTTTCTCAAACTTTGTATAATTTTGTCCTTGAGTAGAGATACAAATCCCAAAGAGGGTGAGTGTGGTATACACAAACATTTGTATTCATAATGCACCAGGGTTATTTCTCAGAGTTTATTCAACCTTTATAAAATCCCTTCATGAAATTCAACCATACTGGCTTTCTTTGATTAACTAAAGGTGTCTCTACAGGGACAAAAGCAGAGGACAAATTGGTAATATCTATTTCATGCTAAGAGGAAAGATCTTAAGTGAGTATAGTGCCCATATAATTTATGTTCTTCTGTTTGATAGTTAAGTTGTTTACTGACTTGTGTTGAATCGTTTTGATGAAAAAAAATTACTGATTTGTGCCTCAAAAATTACCAGTGTACCTGTGTTAGTTTAGCTGCACTGTTCTTGGTATTAAAGAATACCTCGAAAGCTTTAGAGATCTTGTTTTAATCAATATCCTTAAATTAGGGGATTTTTCATGAACTAATGTTTAGAGCAAAATATACAGCCCGTCATAGTTCTACTCATGTGATTTAACAGATCAGAATTATAGTCAGTATCTCAGTTGGCATGGAACCTTATTTTAGTTTAGTATCTTTTGGATAGATTACAACAGTTTGGTTCTTTCTCAAAAATGATAGATATAATAGTACTGATTTCCATTGTGAAGGTATTCACAATCCAGATCTTGAACAGCTGACATTCGTTATGCCTGATATAGTATCTTTGCTGTGTGTGTGTTACATTCCTGTCATGTTTTTGAGGAAGAGTAATCACTCCGCATAGGTCCCGTAGGGGGATAGTGCCACCAGTCATTGCAGGCATTACTTAAGATTCTTTGCAGCTTGTCTTCGGCCCCTAGCTACAACCCTTTTCGTTCCTTTTACTCTGCCTCCTTTCATATTCTATTCTTACTTTCCACCTTTCCACCCTCTCTTAACAATTGATTTATAGTGTAACTACGAGGTCTTCCTCCTGTTACACCTTTCAAAGCTTTACTGTCAATTTGTATCGGCGCTGAATGACCTCATAGGTCCCAGTGCTTGGCCTTTTGCCTAAACTCTGTATTCAATTCAATTCAAACTTAACATAGAACCTTACATTAATACTGACAACCTACTTGGACAAGAACTTAATTGAAATTTACTCTTGTTCAGCAGTGTATTTGAACATCATGTTGATGGGGTGTGTGTGTGTGAACATGTTTTTGTTTTCAAAAATTTCTAAAAAAAAAATTATTTTCAAGAATAAGAACAGTACATGCCAAGTTGTTAATCCAGTCAGGCAGACGTCAGTGTGTAAAAATTTGAGATACCCCTCATTTAAAAAAGTCCTGCAGGTCCATAGGTGCTTGAAATCCACCTGCCAAGTACAGCATGAACATACTTGAAGGCTTTGCCCCAAAAGAGTTTTGCAAAATATGCTAACTCAGAAGGACATAATGCCTTTTCATGAGAAAAGAGGAGTGACATGCAGAAACCTGATGAATTTCCATAATTTTGAACTTAAATTGTTGTGATATGTGACTGCATCCAAGAGTATGAACTGGACAGGATGAGGCAGCTGTGCTGAATTTGACTGCTTTATTTCTATTGCACTCTCCAGAAGTTATTCTTCCTCATGTGAGGACTGGACAGGGAACACAACATGAATGAAGTTTTTTTCCTAGTTTTTATTTCTACCACGCGTTGCATGGTTGCTGGGAATGGAGAAGAGACAATTTGCATACAGACTTGCAGATCCTGAATTGTTTCTGGGGATGAACTGTCCCATTATGTTGGATCTGAGAGAGCCCTGAATAAAAGTGCACCTTGGCTTTGTAATGCAATGATGAAGTTTCAGAGAACTTCATTCATTGAAGACTTCAAGGCCAGAAACAGCTGTAAAGCTCTTAGTCAGAATTTAGACATGTTCTGTGTATGAAACTGGAGGATAGCTATTTGATTACTTGATATCAATGCTCAGTTATCTGTGTTTTGCAGTTGTTTGTAAGGAAGGAAACTAAAGACTGAAGTACTAGGTTTATCAAGTATGTCTTAAATCTAGCTGATTCGGCACAGATTCAAAATGAACGTGGGAAATTTATTTTTTTTTAACAAGGCTGTCCTCCATCAGTCCAGTACCATCTTCTCCCAGGATGGTTAATCTTTATGAAAGTGATTTACTAACATTCATCTTTGAAAGAATGAATGTAAGCTCATGGCCTCATTTTACATTGCTCCTCAGTTACACCTAACAAGCAGAAAGATCACAATACCAGATCAAGGTTTCAAATTAGAAAATTATAAAGCTGAAATAACAGCAGTAGAGTCCTTAAATTTTTTAACAGATTTAAAATAAATCCACAAGAAAGTGTGAAAGAGTTTTCCCAGAGCCATACTTAAAAAATGAAAAATGTTGGAGTATAATTTTTGAACAATCTAGAATGTTTACAAGCTATCTGCAGAACATCTGATTGAAAGCCGCTGGGAAGTTGCTGGAACTGATGATGATTAATCAAATTCAGGAGGATCAAAGTTGCTTACAAGATCAAAAGAACCTTGTCACTAGCAGAACAGGATATAAACCTGTCAGGCTGAGAGTAAGACCAATTTGAAATATGTAGGTCAGTAAACATTTTAATTTTTGTATGGAGCTAATTTCACAGCCAAGGAGTAGTAGCGGTTAAACAAATTTTAGTAGGTGTAGTAGTTTGGAGTGATGAAGAAGTTGCTAGCTCAGGGCTTCAGGTCATGAATCCTCAGTAGTTTGAAAGGCATAACAGATTTATGTTTGCTTTCAGGTAAATGCCACTGAAAGCATTTGGTAGTGAATGAAGGAGGGATGATATCTGCCAAGGCATTTCTGTCATCAGACAAAGATTAGAAGAAATCTTTGAGTGCACAGATTAAAGGTTCCTATATGATCAAAAGTACTGAAAGAAAAGGTAAAACAGTCTGAAATTGGGTTACTGTTGATAGTTTGGCACCTATTGGTAAAGGGAAAAATCACAACCCCAGTTACCTCTCACATTGGTCCACAAGGGATGAAGCCACTCGTCACGGTATGACTGGTATGCTTCCTACACGGAGAATGTAGCAGCAACGTGCTTATGGCAAGATGTAGAGCAGCCAATAAAGGAATTCGTGAGTGGGATTTACTGATATTGTTAGCACAAATCTATGTAGCATTGTGAATAAGTTCTGATAAAAACCAATCTACCTGTAGATAGGAATGATGTTCAGGCAGATCAATACAACACCCTTGAATCTTATGGGATAACATGATTAGAAAATGGGCAAGAGAAACATCAATAGAGAAATGGCTTTAGTGAGAAAGAAATGGTATGTGAAGAGAATGGTTCAATGGGACATTTAGTGAAGATTACGAACTGGATATAAAAAGCAGCAAGACCAACCTGCATGTTATCAAATTATTCCCTCTCATTCACAGTACTTCCAGTGTAAATTCCAGGGATTTTTAACTAGGTAGTTGGGGCCTATATATAATGATATTACTTGAAAATAAATAGGAAACGAGTAGTTTGGAAGTTTTCTTTGCTAGATCCATCTTCAATTTAGTAATTACAGTATGAAAGCGGCAAAAAACTTTCATTTGTTTTCCCCAGGTATTGGGTAGTTTGTCATGTGGGCAATGTATGAGGAATATTTCACCAAATTCAAGGGTCCCAGTAGTGAGGTAGTGCTGTCAGTGCACCTCACTTAGTGCACTGTAGGTATTACTGAAGGTTCTTTGCAGCATCCCTCCAGCCCCAGCTGCAACCCCCTTTCATTCCTTTTACTGCATCTCCATTCATATTCTCTTCCCTCTTGCTATCCACTCGCTCCTAACAATTGTTTCACAGTGCAACCAAGAGGTTTTCCTCCTGTTACACTTTTCAAACCTTTCTACTCTCAATTTCCCTTTCAGCTCTGAATGACCTCATAGGCCCCAGCATTAAGCCTTTGGCCTAAATTCCATATTCCATTCCATTCCTATTGAAGGGTGGTGCAGATGAAGAAAAGGACTGTGGCTGGAATGACTCCGAAAGGCATACTAGCCATACTTAATGGTCTTGGATTTCTCTCGAGTTAGCATGCCAACTTACAATGTAATTTAGAAGTGATCAGGCGAGGAACCCAAGGAGAGACTGCTCTCCTAGGATAAACATTACTATTTGTCTGGGGGCTGTCATAAAAATTTTTTTTAAGCTAGACTTCATACACTGTAGCCACAAAGTATACAGTAATAGTTTTATTTTTAAGCTAGACTTGATACACTGTAGCCACAAAGTATACAGTACTGTAATAGTTTTAAGGTAGTAAGACATTTATGAAATTCCTCCTTGCCATAGGGAAGCAATCTTCATAGACTAAAAGATGCTAACAAAAGGGGAACTCCAGTGGTTGAGTCAAGGTGTTCAGATGTCTTGCAATAGGAAAAATAGGGAAGGGTGTTTTCTTTAGGATATAGCTTTTCTGGCCACAGTTTAAAACTGAAATTTTTTAAGGGACCTTAGATTAATATCAAAAAATGCTCATGTCTGAATGAGTGTAGCGTAAAGGTTTCCTTAATCAAGTTGTTCTCTTAGCAAATTAAAGGTTTAACTTTAACAACATAACTGCTGCATGGAAATATGTACAGTATCTTCAGCAAATCAGAATATTACAGTGGTCAAATGATGTTACTAGGTGCCAAAAGAACTGCCCACCAGGGCAACTGGCTTACCTGAGCTTAAGCATAACTCCTGAAACACCCTAGTAAGGGGGAATAGGGTAACAGAGAAATGAGGTACAGTAATGACATATGATGCAGACTCAACTAGGAGTTCACATGGTGAAGTAACTAGTTGGTCAACCCACTTATTATTATGTAGTTTAACGAGACCAAATGCCACATGAGGACCACCAGACTGTCACTAGTTATTTGCCATGTCAATATTATGTAGTTTTAGAAAAATCCTCATCATAACTGATTCAGGGAAAGCTACTGGGAACCAGGAGTGGAAAAGAAAGAACACAGAAAATGTTCTCCAAAGCATACTCTCCTAGGAAGGTCACTCCTGAGGAAATTTCCCAGTCTCTTATTCAGGGATTGTATTGTAAACCTTGTCTCCCTTTCTTGGTAATGGATTACCTGAGGATCTCTGCCTATCAGGTTCCAGTTTGCCTTACTGGATCTCATCCATAAATACTGTAGCAACCATGATATCTTGGAGATCCTAATCAGTTTTTCCATCAGAAAATAAGCATTGATATACACAGAAAGAGCTGGGAAAGCTACCTGGGGACCAGGGGATGAAATAAAAGAACACAGAGAATGTTTTCCAAAGCCTAGATTCCTAGGAAGATCACTCTTAAGTGAGGTTTCCTGGGCTCTTATCAAAAAATTGTAAATTCAGTCTCCCTTTCTTAGCAATGGGTCACCTGAGGATTTCTGCTTATCAGGTTTCATTTTATCCTACTGGATCCCTTTCACTACACTCTAGCAATCATAATAACTTGGAGACCCAAAGTCAGTGTTCCCAGCAGATTACGAGCATTGACGTATAGAAAGAGCTGGCTACAAGGGTCTACAAATCTGAAGGCAGAAAATCCTTGGTAAAGAATGGGTATACTATGGCCATAAAGCATATGGATTGTATTGATCCCAAGGGAAGAAGAAACCCTGATCTACACTTCCTAATTTGTTTTGAGATTTTAACATTTGAAATACGGCACCTGCCAAAATTACGTAACTTCATTTTCTCAATGTTACAATGCCTCAGTGGCTAGCTTAGGTTCCCAAAACCTCGGGTTTCATAATGATTAAAAGGTATTAACATATGTGGCAATTCTCCCGGACCAACCTAAAATAAGAGAGCAACAATAAATAGCATGTCAGAAAAAGTACAAGTGACACAAGTGACCAACTTACTTGAGAAGACTATCCTAATGATGACATAAAATAACTAATACAGCTTTCTCCTACGATGGGCTATCAGCAATGAGAGGATGCAAGACATAAGGAAATAGGGAAGAGGCAAAGGTGACTAACACCATGACAGAAAAATTAATAAAAAATAGTTCCATAGAATAAAAAAATTATAGCACTTTCTGCTGTCATACTGACCTAAGTGGAACAGGGGTCTTCACATGAAAATTAAACTTAAAAGTTATTCACTGTGAAAGGATGCCCAAGAACAGAATGATGAAAAAACCCACAGTCCTGACAAACCGACAGAAAGTTTATGGACAAGAACCGGTATGATATAAAAACTAAAAAAAAGACAGCATGTGATGATGCAAACTGTATCAGTGCAAGTGAAATTCCATGTGAAAATAATGCCGACCAGTATCAGTATAGTCACAAGAAAATTCCCAGCATAAACGAACATGTCTCAAGGAACCAAACTGCTACTGAGTGGAAGGAAAATCCAAAGGACTAACATAACTTCCTGAAGTTACTTTGAGAAGTAAAAAATTCACAGGAGGTGACTTCTGTAGATAACCTAATTTTGAAGCATGTTCAGCAAATCAACATTATGCTGAAACATTGTTAAAACATGAGGTTTTTTATTCCGTGTAGCAACAAGAAAGAGGAGACTTCAGCTGCAACATAAATTATCATGCATGTATTGTACATTACAGATAAGAAATTGTAAACTATATTAAGATGACTGCACCTTTCAATCATCAGTCACCTTCACCAACTCTTGAGTGCTGGTTACTTGAAGTCGACATTCTGCTTTTATACCAGAGGATAACAATTACTGGCAAAAATAGAATGGCATTTCTTTGATTATGATTATATCTTCTGAAATTATCTGCATAACCATAAAATGTGATAAAATAAAAAAAAAAACTGAGGAAAGATAAATTCAGCCATGGGACTAGCCCTTGTGATCTATGTAGACTGTGCCCTTATGAGGCACTTACAAAAATCCTTAAATGAAGAACTCGACTTGTTTTGGGAAACAATTAAGTTATCATACTTACCGGTAGCAGACGAAAGCTTCCCTTGATCTGTAGTCTGCCGCTATTAATTCTTATGTAATGGGATGCGGAGTGGGCAAATAAGAGTGATTGTGCACGTTGGCCTATAGAAGGTTGATGGAAGGTGTTCAATACTGAAAATAGTAAAAGATGTCTTTTAGTGAAGGGAATTTACAGTAATAAAGAATGCCAGAAGCATTAAGGAGAGAATCTAGAGCCAGGTGTCGCGGGAAATCAAATAATTATTGACTAAGTTAATGTGGGGACCCATCTTTATAAAAATAAACATGAGACGTGGTGCATTACTATCAAAGACAGTCGGGCAGAATAGTACAAAGGGAGCCATTGCAAAAGAAAATAACTACTACTACTGCTCTTAAGGTAAACGAGGTATTGGTTCATATGGCTTGCAACTGAGAAAAAGGAAATGCAAAAACAAACTGGAGCGCATTAATAAAGTAAATTATCTCTGGTTCGATATTGTATGAACGAAAAACAAAAGTAAAATCATCACAACGTAGTTTCAATTTTCCAAACAAGGAGGGAATGAGGCTAGTATAGATTTGCTTATCAGATGTAAGTAAAAAATCATCAGTATTAAAATTATATTTTTCTAGGCAGATTTATAAGTGTTGATGTAATGCACACATTTATTCGGTCATCACTATTAAGAGTCATAGTTTCTCCGTAATGTAGACCACATGCTCATAATAAAAATTCAAACTAACAAAATAAACTTTAATTACTAACCTCTGAGCTTTCTATTTTGCTACCGTTTCAGATCAAGGCAACAGACCTTTTGCTCTTAAATGTAAATGCAGCACACTTTCAAGTAATCATGCGTACTCCGTCTAAATACACAGTGCAGTTCAAGAAGAACATTGCTGCTGCTATTACTTACAATATCTATTTCACTCCAAAAACTCAAATGTTTTATGATTTGACCTGCCAAAGTTCTTGGTGCTGAGACTTGTGATGTCATATATACAGTATAGTATGTGAATATTTGCAAATATACATACATGGAATTAACAAAAACAGCCTTAACTATACATAACAGAACATCACGATTTAACAAATAATAATGCTGAGTTAATAAAATTACACACACACATATATAATATATATATATATATATATATATATATATATATATATATATATATATATATATATATATATATATACATATACTGTATATATATATATACGGTCTGACATTGACAACATGAACATCTCGTTGGTATGGTGGAGTCCAGAGCTCACCACAAGGCCTATTTTTCCCTGTTAACATCTTAATACAGGAAAAGGCAATTTAAGGCATAGTGCTGCCATAAAACTGACTCAACGTAGATCAGCCAAGCGACAGTAATATTGTAAGATATATAAAACCTATGTAAAAAAAATCGCATTGACAAGTTCTTATGCAAAAAAATCAGTACATAAGTAGAAATAAGATATTTTGCTAAAAACTACAAGGGACGAAACACTTGGCCAGAGTTGGACAGGGCAACATTATTTAATTGCTTAGACGGTGCTTAGAACTACGGAGTTTAGCATGAATTAAACTACAGAAAACTCAATTTCACACTCAAGAAGACACGAGCTATGACTTAGGGCGAACTGATGTAAATATTACTATAGCTTTACTGATTTCAACAATTTATATTATTATTATTATTATTATTATTATTATTATTATTATTATTATTATTATTATTATTATTATCTTATATTCATTAAGAATTATGGCTGGATAAACTGAGTTTCATTTACAATAAATTTCTGTATCACGCAACAGAACTTTATGTTGTCATAATTTTTTTATGTTCACATTTCCGATTATGGGAAGCGGAACAGGTGTTCGATTGGAAAACCTCTAATATCTAGGTGGATGAGAGTGCATGAAAAATTGATATGAGGAAGGTCACAGAACTGCTCATGAGCTTAAAGTGAGGGCAAATGAAACACCTGGTGTTTTGGTGGGTTCTGCATAAGGTTTTCATCTTTGCATAAGGTTTTCATCTTTGATTAGGAATTGAAGGATGAACATTCCAGTGGCTGCTTTCTGGTTTTTCTCTAGAACCACCCATTATTTATGGGAAAGGCCTAAAATTGATATATATATATATATATATATATATATATATATATATATATATATATATATATATATATATATATATAAATTATAATCAATGTAACACGTGATTGACATATCTCACCCAGTTTTTCTTTCCCCTGTAATAAAGTGATATATATATATATATATATATATATATATATATATATATATATATATATATATATATATATATATATATATATATATATATATATATATCTCATCCATAATAAATGATATATATATATATATATATATATATAATTAAAAACTCAAAAATTTAAAAAAAAAATGAAAAGGTACCAGGAGTAGATATTACTTGACATTCACTGGGCTATGGTGTGACCAAGTGCTTGACCAGTATTGGTATGATATGTACGGATGATGAAAAAGTTTCCAAATGAAAGAGTGAAAAGAATTGTTTTTCTTGTGCAAGGGTTAAGGTGATAAAAGAGGTATCGATAAAAATTAAAGAGATATTACTTAGCATGTCAGAGAAAGTATGTGGCAGAATTTTGATTGAGGAAAAGAGAGATCACAGAAGGATTAATAATTGCAGTGTGGGTTTAAGCAAAGGGAAGGGCATGGGAATAAAATGTTCATTATATAACAAAAACATATAGACACGCCGAGAAGAATTTTATGATAACTGAACGGGATCCAATGCTGAGGGTAGAGAGGGTGCACGGTGTAGATGGTAATTTTATAAGATCGATTATAAGTGTTTATGAAGAAAGCAAAGTATTGTGTTAGAATATGCAGATGGAAGATTGATTAGGCTGGTGCAATAGTTGGTCGAGATTAGCGTGTTTTATGACTCTATAACCATTTCATATCTTTATAGACTGCGTGATGCTGGAAATCAGGGAAAGACAAGAGTTGCAGGCATAAAGTTGTCGGATAAGTAAAAGGGTAGAAAACTGAGCGTGGCGCGACTGATGATTAGCGCTGAAGTATTACCTACAGATAGTGACGAGAAATTTCAGAGGCCTGGGAAAAAGTTTGAAAGTTTTTGTATGAGGAGAAGTGTGAAAATGAATGTGATCAAGATTAATGTTACAAGGAAGGTGGGAGGGTGTCGAAAAAGATTTGTACGAGAAGTGTCTGTGGGCGACAATGTTGGAGTGAATAGAAAGGATTGTTTAGCAACTCTTCTTTGAGGAGATGAATTGCAAATGTTGAATGCATATAAAAAAAGTTTTATTAGTATATGTAAAGTAAGAACAACAAGAAGGGCGAGAAATGTGAAGTTAAGCAAGAGGTAGCAGTAAAAAGGTTAGAGTGGGTGAAAAGATGAATCCAAATGTTTTGAGAAGGTTTGGTTATGCGGAGAATAGAAGACTATAGGTTGGTGATAAGTTTATATTTCGGAAGTGTTGGGAGTAGAGGAAAACACTGAAAGTGCTAAACGAATAAAATTCAAGGTAACAAAAGAGCCAGCACTAGATAGCAGTGAAATGTACAGTGTAGGGGCGTCAGACGGACTTGACAGCACAGTTTTATCCTGGATTTAGTGGGAGGGAAGTGGATTACTGTTTTATATACACAATATATATGTATATATATATATATATATATATATATATATATATATATATATATATATATATATATATACACTGTACATACATACAAATCCATATACATATTAAGAAGCACATGACAGAGAGAGAGAGAGAGAGAGAGAGAGAGAGAGAGAGAGAGAGAGAGAGAGAGAATTTCCTACGAAAGGGGAGAAATAATATATCAAACAGGGGACAAGCAAACAGCAAAATAAGCAGTAATTAAAATCTTGATTCCAAGACCCGACGAAAAAAAGTTCGGGGAGCATTCATTAAAGGCAGCAGAATAAAGGACACCCGCTCTAAACACCACTTTCACTCTTAAACACCGTGTTATTTCACCATCCTTCCCATTGATTAAGCTATCAGATAATTCAGTGACAAGGGGCCATAAATCCTACGTTATTTTCTTCCACGTTTTAATGACCTCTGCGAATAATCCCTAATAATCCCATAAACCGTTTGCTCTGAGTGTCTGGAACACACGAAGACCCACAGGAACAAAGACTTGCGACCAGTTTTCAGACATATCTATTAGAATTTACAGAGTAGATGAGCACTATATCGGTTTATTCACAAACCAGTTATTTAATGTCTGAGAATATTTTCTTTCTTTTTCCCTGATGAAAGGTTTAGGTCAGAGTGGACACTTCGGTGCATTATTTCCAATTTAGATGAGCCTCTTAAATTTACTTATAGAGAATATCTGTTAAGTTCGTAATGAGGGATATCAAATCTGTGAAAAAATTCAGTACATATTACAACAAACAAACAAAAATATGTACATATATATATATTTATATATATATATATGTGTGTGTGTGTGTATTATATTCATATATATACATACACACATAAACATATATTATATATATATATACTATATTTATGTATATATTATGTATATATATAAACACACACATATACATATATATATATATACATAATATATTTATGATTTCCTTATATAAAGATTATGCAAGCAATTTGTGACAACAAGTAAACTGCAAACCCTGCAATATGGGAAACCATGCTGAACTAAATTTAGGGGAAGATAAATTACGACCAGCGTTAAAAGTCGCAGTAATAGCAAAGTTAAAGGCAGAAGGAAAGTGGGGAAATGGTACAACCAATGCACATTTAAGAATAACAAATAATTGACACGAATGATGAACGCTATCATTTCTACCTGTAGGGAACGCATGAGCGGGTTACCCCTTGATACCGGTTGCAACCCCGAGGAGGGTTAAACGTAGGGTTAATTAAAAAAACTTGTGAAAAAAAAAAATCGATGCCCTCGAAAGTAACAACAAGGATCACGAGTCTGGTGAGAACTCCAATGGGTCACAAAGGAGCACGATTGGTTAACTGATTAATATGAGAATTATATCTGGCAGACACGGTGTCAAACCTTTCGAAATCTATGTTAGCGGTGTTGTATAGTGTATGTCTCACGCACTTCAAGTAATGTTGTTAACAAAAGCGTTCGGAGGCAGCAAACCTCCTGCAAATCTGAGTTATCCACCTCCCAAAACGTCCATGTTCCTCAGAAGTTGCAGTCCTGTTTGTGCCAAAATCTCATCGCTTGTTACCAACCACGAGTCCCACCCTTTGCTAAAATTTTCTTAATAATCCACTCATAGAGGTTTGTATAATAATGCTAACGAGCAGATAGGCGAACACTGACATAAACAGACCGAATAAAAAAACACAACTTCCTTATTGGAGGTAACGACGCAAAGTTTTATGCAGGGAGTATTATTCTGCTCGGAAAGAACGCGCATTCGAACTACTGACATAAAGCCACACTAAAAACCTGATAGTCCTTCACGTGAGGAAATCTGCTGTGCTAACCCTGCTGCAGAGCACTTAGCTGTTAAACTCTTTCAAATTGTAACTTTCTTCTTAGATCAAAAAATCCCCCACCTCTCTCGCTCAGTGTGAACACTAAAGCAAACTATTTTTATGCCTTCTTTACTTTCTTTTTTTGCAACGCAGGTAACGAGAAAAAGAAAGGGAGGGAAAAATAACTTTAAATATAATGCTATGTGACCTCAGCCATCAAAGATTGAAATTGCTACCTGCGTTATTTGGTTCCCCTTTAGTGCTCTCCGCCATTCCCCACCACTCCCATACACCCGGTCCCTACGAATGATACCCGATGGGTTATCGGTTTTCTCCCTCCCTTACCATTCCACATTTCCCCCGATAGCCGACTCCGGGTAATGATTTAAGGGAGGCGAGATCATGTCAAGGTAATAGGTGGATAAAGGTAAGTAGTGGAAGTTATCAGTACTACCGAATTTTAACTTTACTACTATAAAAGAGGCGATGAAGCTTTGGCTTTAAATAAGAAAACAAGTGAATTAGTAAGATAAGATAGGTAGAGTGATTGAGAGAAGGAAAGGTAAAGAGTGAATGAGAGAAAGAAGGCACAAAGAGAGAGACTGACTGATTGATTATGGCTACTAAAATTGGCGTCACAGCATCTAGGTTACTGACTCCCGACAAAGAGAGAGAGAGAGAGAGAGAGAGAGAGAGAGAGAGAGAGAGAGAGAGAGAGAGAGAGAGAGAGAGAGAGAGAGGCTGGTACATTTTTGTTCACCATTTCCTAACAGCATCACGTTCCGAACATCACTACGGCTTCTTACCGGGTTAAGCACCCCATTTTTTCCTCACGTCTGCTTACTTTTGTCTCCATCGGGCCTGGGCAAGATGAATCAATATGTTGTCCTTCCCATCAATCTGCATGCAAAGATAAGAAATCCAATCATAAGTTTAAAAAATTTATTTAAAAATTTGTCATCAATTGCATAAATTTTTAAATAAGAGAAATGAAATTTATGTTCGATATTCATATTCAAATAATGAATTGTCCATTGTTGATTTCTCCTTTCACTCACAATGTATCTTCTGAGCAGGTCATCGAATTATCTGTGCCATTAATTCAAGAATTCCTTTACATTACCAGAAAATTTGATTAAAGGTAAATTAAAAAGAGAATTAAGAAAAATACAAGCAATAATTTAAACCCTTGTAATGGGTTTATAAGTTATGAAATATATTCAAGTACACTGTGCATTCACTGCAAACATTCTCATGTTCATTACTGAGAAGAATACTACAAACCATCCAAAGTGTATTAAAAATGATGGAACCGACAATCCTGAACAATAAATATCTGAGGACTCTGAAGGCTGATCACAGGACTCATTTTCATTCGCCTTTTCGTGCGTCAAAGAGGTGATTATGAGGAGACGTGAATGACTTTCATCGTGTATTTTAGGGTTAAAAATCACCCACTTGGTAAGTGCCGCCGAGAATTTAATAGCCTAGAATAAGGAGGTCGATATTACAGTCCATAAATTTTACCTTACCAAGTATAGCTCAGATATTTCAGGTTTCGGTATTTTTTTTTTTTTTTTTGCGACGACTTGAACTATCAAATTTGGCAACGATTGGAGTAGATAGAGTAAAGGAAAGTGAACAAGTAACCATAAAAGAATATAGAAATCGATCATCTGGTGGAAGCATAAATGCGATTAGTAAACGCAATTTGGCCATTTCGAAATTTGTAAATAAGTTCAATAAGGGGTACATAAAAGAGAGTCAAATACCTACGAGGTATGACAAATTTGCATACAATGGATTCCTTTTAATCCCACTTGGCTCGAACATTAAAAATATGTGGTTATATATTCTTATACTGTACAATATGATTTTGAATATAGGAAAAGCAAAGTCCTTGGATATGTCTGCCTAAGATACAGATCTCTAGTAATGAATAAATTGATAGCAGAACAAAATTCAAAAGGCATGATATCAACATTTAAAAAGCAGAAATGTTTCACAAATTTCCTATGTAAAATTTGCCTCTAGATCAATCTCCATAGAGTCAACAATATATAAAATATGAAACTTTAAGCGTGACACAACAGTAAAGCTACATATCAGAATAACTTGATTTGTAAAAGCATTAAAGCATTTTCTTCTTGGTATTTTGTTTACATGTCGATTTTTCCCTCAAAACTAGATTATTTGAAATTTCAGGCCGTATATGGCTATTCAGTTCTGTGTATTAAGTTGAACTCTTTATAAAATACTCATAATCATTGTGATTATTTTACAAATTGAGAGTGAAGGGTGGAATAGCCAGTAATTAAAAAAGATTATTTAAAGACAACATGCTCGTAACCACGATTAATTTACATGATGTTCGAAATACAAAGCAGGCCAAAAGCGAGTCACAGTAATCCCGCATCGAGCGGCCTGGCGCATAGACGCAGTAAAATGAGCGATTTTCTCCTTGTTTATGGAAAATTCATTCGTGCCACGATTTCCATTTTATAGTTCCATGTCGTAATTTGCCAAGGTAATAAAAAGGCAGTTAAAAATATCCGTGAGTCAGCACGCGGAGATGAAGCCATTCCCGTTGTTGCACCCGCCCTCCTCCACTTCCATAATAACGTCACGGAGGAAAATTTCCCTGTGCTGCTGCTACTGCTGCAGAAACATCAGCAGCAGCGGCAACAACAACAACAGTAACTGTATCGATTTCAGAGACTACAGCCTGAATAATAAGAAATTCAGCACCAACTACAAAAAAATAACAATAGCAAAAACAACAAGTTGGATAATAAAGACTGCAGCACTAACTGCTAAAAAATAATTACAATTTCAGAAACGATCACTTAAACAATAAGAACAGTAGCACTAACTGCAAAAAATTATAATAATTGCATAAACATCAACTACAAAAGAAAAAAACTAAAAAAAAATAGTAACAGTTGCTGAAGCAGCAACTCAGATAACAAGAACTGCAGCACCACCAACAAAAAATAACAATTGCAGAAACCACAACTCAAACAATAAGAACTCCAGCACTAACTGCAAAAAAATTATAAGACTTGCAGAAACATCAACTTAATAAATAAGAACTACAGCAACAACTACAAAAAATAATAACAATTGCAGAAACAACAACTTGAATAATAACAATTGCAGAAACAACTTGAATAATAACAACTGCAGCAATAACTGCAAAAAAATTATAAGAACCACTTGAATAATAACTGCAGCACCAAATACCAAAAATAACAATTCCAGAAATAACAACTTGAATAATAAGAACTGCAGCAATAACCGCAGAAAAAATTATAAAAATTGCAGAAACAACACCTTAAAAAATAAGAACTGCAGCACCAGCAACGAAAAATAATAACAATTGCAGAAACAACGACTTAAATAGTAAGGACTGCAACACTAACTAGAAACAAGAACTTCAATAATAAGAATGCAACAACAACAACGAGAAAGTAATAACAGCTACAGAAACAACAAAAATAATAACTGTAGTGACGACAACCAAATATAATAACAACTGCAGTAAAAAAAAAAAAAAAATACAGCAACAAAACATAATAAATGCAGCAGTAACAACAGAAAAATAACAAAGACAGGAACAACAACAAAAATTATAACAATTGCAGCAACAATAAAAAATAACAGCACAAACAGTAACAACAACTGCAACAACAATCAAAATTGCAGCTGTATAAAAAAAATAGCAATAGCAATAGCAGTAGCAACCACAAAATTAAGGACAACAGTAGCAGTAACATAAAACTGTAGCAGCTACTACAGAAGTATAAAGAATAATATGCCGTATCATAAACAACAAAACCATAACAAGAAGAATGACTATAATTATGTTCATTGTTAACAGTAAACAGAGAAAATAAAATTCAGAAATGATGATAATAAGTGTAGTAAAGAGAAGGACAAAAATGCGCAGATGATAAACTATTTATATTCATTAGTAAAATAGTAGTAAAAGCCCATAATAAAAACAGTAACCTAAAAAACAACGATAAAATTATGCTATGCTGATGATAAATCATTAATGTTCATTATTACTGTTAAGCAATAAAAATGTCAGAAACTTTCATGATTTATTTTTAGGTAATAAATAAAAGAACCAGAATAATGATTTATGATATTGCAACAGCAAGGACTTATTCTGTTGCATTATAAGACAAGTAACTTCTCCATTACTGTATTCGCAGAGCAAACAAGGGCTTTGTAATTTAGAACAGCGAAAGTCATTGCCTTAAGCATAATTACAAGAAAGCTATGTCGTCTCTCTTGAAATCGTTAAAAGGTTTACAGTTACATACGTATGGAGATTTGTGTTTTTAAGATTGCAGAGCTTCTGCATGGTTTCCAACAAGAGTTGTCAACATGTTTTTGTTACCAAACAAACCGCTTTGAAAAGTGATTTTTGAAAGTTATCTTTCAAAAATCACTTAGTGGTTGCAAAATCACGAAAAATTATTTAATAACTTTGAAAGCAAATATATATATATATATATATATATATATATATATATATATATATATATATATATATATGTATATATATATACTGTATATATAAAGTGTTCGGATAAATCTGATAAAAATCCATCTTTTCTCAGAGGTATTTAGGGATGAAAATAATACCGAATTGTTTCCGTTGGTTTTATCATATATTTTCGTAAAATTAAGCTACTGGGTTCAAGGATACACACACACACACACACACACACACACACACACACACACACACACACACACATATATATATATATATATATATATACTACTAAAGGATATTACTGGATGGTATTTAATAGTTTTTATTGTTCAAGCTTTCTTGGACAAACAGTCCACATTATCAAGTATCCGTACGGATCTTGATAATGTGGAGTCCAAGAAAGCTTGTAACTTTTTGAATAAAACCTAGTCTACTACAGAACAATTGTGTATGTGATAAAGTTAATATATATATATATATATATATATATATATATATATATATATATATATATATATATATATATATATATATATATATATATATATATATATATATTGTCACGAAGTGATCAAGTACCTGGTTTAAACTATTAAATCCAGATACCTGGAACCTCATAACAATAATATTACGACTGAACACTCTAAAGATAACAGTGATCCCTTAAAACTTGCTTATCACTTGAAAAATCAATCTAAGTTTATCAAGTTATGAGTGAGGTAACAACTGTTAAGCAATAAATATACTAGAGGGGAAAGGGCATCACTCCATCAAACAATTATAATTGTCTCCCTGGTCCTAATTCACTCTAATAAACACAGAGGAGAACAAAGCATGTCTATCACTTACATTGTGCATACACAAATAACTCTATTCACTGGTGGCCAAAAATGAAACACTGTGCTTTTAAAGCTTTAAATACAAAAATTTATTTCTAAGTTCAAAAGTTATAAGTAGAGATCACAATCTCAAAAAAAAATTATTATTACTCGAAAACAACAGAAGTTGAATTAATTCTTAAACAAGTTTAATTCGCAAAACTTTAATTTATCAAGAAATTAAGTTAACTAAGCAAAATTCAAATGATTAAGATTTACTCCAGATTTGAAAAAGAAATCTCAAGAAATGGAAATCAGCACAAGTATTCAGTGACCTCTGGATTTCTTGGTATAAATACCGCCTGCCTGTATTCCTTACTTCATTCATATACTTGCCAGTAGAGGGAGACAGTTTGGTCTCTGAAATATAGCAGTAACTTTCTACCTTTTTTGGTGTTTTTATGGGCTCCTTCTATTAGATATATATATATATATATATATATATATATATATATATATATATATATATATATATATATATATATATATATATATATATATATATATATATATATATATTTATATATATATATATATATATATATATATATATATATATATATATATATATATATATATATATATATATATATATATATATGTATATATGTATATATATATGTGTGTGTGTGTGTGTGTGTGTGTGTGTGTGTGCGTATGTATGTATAAATAAACATATAAAAGAGAATCTGTCTATAAGCAAATAAAGACTAAACAGCTTAGACGGTTGAGCACGAAAATAAGTGTCTGACTGCATACACAACCAAGCTCTGAAAAATGCTTGTCTTCAAGCTTGACATCAGCTGAGAGGCGCAATGATGGATACGTGTTCACCACTTCGTCGGAACAAGAATAGTGGTATTACCATGAACTTACATCAAAGCCGGAACAGTCTCACTCTTAACAAGAGATGTAACGAGCAGTGAGGTTTCCTTAGTGACAGCTAGAACTGTGTATCTAACAAGGAACAATTCTATATTCCAAATCGGAACTGTGTACATGTGTGTATGTGTGTGTGTGTGTGTGAGAGAGGAGAGAGAGAGAGAGAGAGAGAGAGAGAGAGAGAGAGAGAGAGAGAGAGAGAGAGAGAGAGACTTATTCTACCGAAACCTCAACCACAGAATAAAATTAGCTTTGCGGATATGAATTCCTCTTATCTAATTTCAAACAATTCTAAGCGGGAACTGTGTGTACGTGTATGTGTACGTGCCAGAAAGATAGATTGAAAACAACATAAAGATTACCAGAGAGAGTTATTTTCATCCATACTTCGCTAAAATCCACTACAAAGTTAAGCTAAATGCATGAGAAGATTGCAAGTTTTAATTCAGGTTTTCATCCACGAAGATGGAGAGAAGATTTATCTGGGAAGCACTCAGCGACTCTCTTATTAATTTCGGTGAGAAGATATGCTATGCAATCCAGAGAGTGAAACATAAATGGCAGGACACAGAAGTTAGTTATTCTCTCTCTCTCTCTCTCTCTCTCTCTCTCTCTCTCTCTCTCTCTCTCTCTCTCTCTCTCTCTGCAGTGTTAATCCTTTCAACTTGGCAATCTCTTTGTAATCCTGCTTTTACCGACTCTTATAATCTTTTATTCCTAGAAAAGGCAGGTTTATCGATTCCTCTGTAGTTGATCCGCTCATACCACTTTCATTTACTCCTAAGTAAAATCTTGCACACTTTTCCTCAAGGCGTACTCGGTAATCATTATCTTTCAATGTAGCGTGGAGACAAAACGAATTATCCTTCAAAAAACTTTTTCCGCGAACTTCTCTTTTATCCTCTCCTCGTTCCCTGAACTTCAAAGCTATTGGATATTTCTCAGTATCCCACTTTTGGGCTAAGATTCCCTAAAAACTATCCTTTTTCCACCACACCTAAACCAGTTTTGCAGTCACCGGGTGTTTCCCAGAGGCGATTTGCTTTAAGCTTATCTTTGTCAATGAAGGAACCGTAGACACACTACTTATAGTCACTATTATTAATATTATACTATTTCTAATAACAACAATAACACTTACTACTACTACTACTCCTACGACCACTCTTGCTGCTCCTGCTATTATTACCATTATTTAATCCGCGTCAATCATTAGTGAAAGTTATTATTATTATTATCATTATTATTATTATTATTACTATTATTATTATTATTATTATTATTATTATTATTATTATTATTATTATTATTATTATTATTATCACTGGACCTGACAGAAACCATACTAAACCGAACGCTAAAATAAGTTTGTAATAAAATCCTTTGAGAACTGGATTGTACTTCACACTTGTGTGAAATGATACACTTATATTTCAGAGAGAGAGAGAGAGAGAGAGAGAGAGAGAGAGAGAGAGAGAGAGAGAGAGAGAGAGACTAGTATCCCCTTCCCTGTACGTTAGTCGTTATTGACTAACTCTACTTTTCAACCCTTTCATAGCCAGCGATCTCCCCCTAAGCAGCAATCAATCAATATATGTAAAATTAGAGCTATGATCGATTTAAAGCTTCTCTACAGTGTCTTTGTTATTATTATGGAAGATATAGATCCACAATGGAATCTTGTATCATAATACAATAGAGTAAAACATTGCAACTGTGTATTTAGTTTTTGTTATCTTCCATTACAAGGAAAAGATCGTGGAATTTATCTATCATTTAAGTATTCACGCTGTCATTATTATTATTATTATTATTATTATTATTATTATTATTATTCATGATGTACGTACATATAAGCACAAGTTTTACTGGGTTCAAATTACTAAATACATAAATGAAAACACCTACAAATATGTATGTATGGGTAAGTGTTGAAGTCTCACACTTAGCTATGAGAGCGATCAGTATGACTTTCAGTCTAGAACCACCCCAAAATCTTAAGGTCTTCTATATCGGTCGACTGGTAAATAAGGCATGCAATGTTGCCCGACCAGTCACTGACGGTAAAATGAAGGCGTTATGAATTGCGAAATTTCAAGAATTATGTAAAAGACTACTATCACGAATGACGGATAACTACAATATAGCCTTTCTGTCGCTTTAGCAACAATATTCCTCCCATGGTTACATAAAAGTAACAAGTAAATAAATCAACTGCAAAAAATACACTAATTTTTACAATTGCCTTATACTTATAATGAATCAAGTTCATTGTTTCCAGAATGTTAATAAATATATATTAAAAAAACGATGTGAAAGTAAAGACGTTCCTTTGTCCTGGCTCAATTATTATTATTATATTATTATTATTATTATTATTATTATTATTATTATTATTATTATTATATTATTATTCAAATGAACCCAATTCATGTGGAACAAGCCCACAGGGGCCACTGACTTGAAATTCAAGCTTCCAAAGAATATGGTGCTCAGTAGGAAGTGAGAGGAGGTAAAGGGAAATACCGAAAGAAGAGATCTCAGTTATTAAAAAGAAAAAAAAAATAATAAATGAATATAGATAAAATGTATTAAAATGCATGGAGAATAGCATTAGGGTAGTAATGCATTGCACCTTCGCTTGAACTTTTGAAGTTCCAAATGCACGACATCCTCAGGGTGACTGTTCCACAGTCCAACGGTGTGAGGAATAAAGGACCTCTGGAACTAAGAAGTTCCACAGCGAGGCACATTTAATGCATATTGGTGCTGCTGTTCAGCGAATCTGGTTGCTCTCTCTCGGCAGGAAAAGGGGATCAGGGATCAATTGTGAATGTGAAAGAGCTCTATAATACAACTTATGATAAAGTGATGAACAAGAGACCATCCGTCAACGGTCCTAGTCATAACTGCTAATATTAGGAAACAGAAACCTACCACCACGAACCACTCTAAATCTCTGGCAGAAGCAGACGTCCACACCAGAGAACAGTATTCTAGTAAAAGAAACAGGTTACACTGATTTTACCACTGTTACAAATATATGAGGTCTTACGAACAATACCTAACTTTCGTGCGGCATTTGCTGAAACCTTCATTAGATGTTCTCTAAAGTAAGATGTGAGTCAAAAGTTACACCTAGAATAGTTAAAGCTTCAGACTCAATCGGCAAAGTTCCATCTACCTGAAAGGGAGCATGAGGTGGAAAATCTTTACGAGATCTGCTAATCAATAGTTTTTTCGTTTTATTGGAGTTCAGCCTCATACCCCACCGACTACACCATTCACTGATCCGGGCCATGTCACGATTGAGGCTGAGGGCAGCTTCATTTCTCATAAGTGGAGACTTTACTACACCCACAGATGTCGCATCATCAGCATACTGACCAATCTTGTTTTCCAGACCAACAACCATATCGCTCGTATACATTAAAAATAATAGTGGACCAATAAATCTACCTGTGGAACTCCGGACACAATAGGCCTTGGTTCACTAAAGATCCAGTCAACAACAACTCGCTGCTGTCTACCTGAAAGGAAATCTTGAAGTGATCCTAAAACATCCACCCACTCCAAGATTCTGAAGTTTATGAATAAGTGCCTTATGATTTACTAAATCAAAAGCAGCACTAAAATCTATCTGAATCACTCTGCACTCAAAACCCTTATCAAGGTTCTCTTGCAAATGCCATGTCAAGTCTAAAAGAGGATCGCAGGTACCTAAATGCTTTCTTTATGCATATTGACTATCAGCTAACAATCCTTTAGATTCCACATACTTATACAGTGGCTTAAAAATAAGTTTTTCTGCAACTTTGGAGAGCACAGGGAGAATAGAAATTGGCCTGTAGTTACTGCAGTCTGCATATATGCCACTCTTTGGAATAGGCACTATTACTAAGCTTGCGCTCATCCACAAAGATATTACGTCGACATAAAAATCTATAGAATCTAATAATCTTGGGAGACAGCACACTAGAAACTTTTTTTAAAAACCAAGGGAAGAAACCATCAGGATCTTCTCCACCCCAGCAATCAAGATTATCCAGAATTTTCTTAACATCCCAAGAGCGAAATGCAAGTTTTGTAAGAATAGGTTCAGGATGACAAGTATCAGGGAGAGGGACATCCTCAGCTGATTGCTTAGCTTTAATGCTAGGAATGAAAACAATATTCGGTATAAACAAATTTAAACATATACCTACTGTACATCCACACCACCAAAAATTAGGGTGATTTATACTTTACTGTGCAATGGCTGGCATGCACAGCGTTAAGCTACATATCATTGGAAAGGATATTCATCAAACTTTTGCATGTTGCAGAGTGAAATATATATATATATATATATATATATATATATATATATATATATATATATATATATATATATATATATATATATATATATATATATGTACGAGTATATATCTTGCTTATTTCAGTAATATTTCATCACTATAAAGAATAGATTAGATTTTTACTTCGCTAACTCGATTCGACCTTTTGACCCTTTATTTCCTACTAGCTCAATTTTTTTTTTAGCATTCTGCAATAATCAAAAACAATTAAGTTTTAAAATTAAACCTAAAATGAGCATCCTAGCATGAAAACTCACAGACCAATGCAAAATACAGATTGGTTAACACGTTTTATATCGAGAATCCAAACATGTTTTTTTTATATTTTTCTTATGCTTTAATATGCAACAGCTGATATCAATAGAATTAAACTATATATTATTGCAAAAAACAATTTTCTTAATTTTTATAATTTTTTCCTAAAAGTATAGAAATTTTCCTGCTTAACCAAGTTCAACTCGTAACTTTTATCTTTCATTTTCATCACTGAGTCTTACAAAATACCGTCATGAATAACAATTATTCTGCTTTAAAATTACACCAAAATGAGCATTCCAGCATGAAGACCGAAATTGTATAGACCGTTCAAGAGCAATGTCGTTAAACACGAACATAGCCTTACACACACACACACACACACACACACACACAAATCGGAGACACAAACGCACGAACATACATACATAAATCCGCGGACACCAATTGTTAATTAGTGTAGAATTATTCTAGGAATAATATATGGCCATGATAAAAAACTACAGGGGTTATGACATTCTATCGCTTTAGGAATAATATATGAGTAGAATATAACTAAAATTTTCCGGAATTACACATCATACATTTTGGAATTCTAAGTTTAAAATACCACGAAATTCAAATTATTCGTTACTTAACGAATGGACGACAAGTGCAAGAGCAACACACTTACAAGATATAAAATATCAGTATTTTGTTTTAATCATTATGGACTAACGTAACAAATCCTCAGGTTACAATGACTGGAAACAACGATTGGTTTAGTAATTCTGGGGCGTGTCCAAAGTGTAAGCTATTCATAGAAGATGAAAAAATGCAAATAACTTAGGCATAGCCAGTTAAAAACATAAAATTATAAAAACTTGAATGGTAAAATATAACTTCTATGTAACAGGTTTACAATATACACAAAGTTGACGAATTCGCTAATACAAAGCAGATACAGAGAAATACAGCTATGAAATTTGTCAATATTTCTAGTTCCCTCTTTTTATAAGTTGTTCTTGTCATATTTTTTTGTTTGTACAGGCCTTTCTTCTTACTTTTTCTAGAACAGAGATGTTAGTAGTTCAGTTACAAGAACTAACGTGAAAACGTTCTGCAAAATGAAAGAAAGAAAAAACATAAATAAATGAAACAGGATAAAAAGAACTGGCTATTCTTTCACGCATCAGTATTCATCATCGAGCCACAGGAATACCTCGAAAAGAGAACAATTGAAAAAAAAAAAAATTTCATGGAGAATTATAAGCTCGGAGTAAACGCCTTACAAAAACGAATTGTTATTTTCTTCTCTTTACATTTTTGGGGGCCGCCAAAAAAAGAATAGAATACCTTTGAGAGATCTACAAACTAATAGTGTCGGCGGGTTCCAATGGCGGACTGAGGAGCTTATGTGGCGGGCTTGTGGGCGTGGTATGGCGCGAATTAGCCTCGTTACCGCCGCGCACACGTTACCTTTGCATCACTTCTCCCCCGGGGTTAAGCTATCACCTTTGTTCTTTTTCCATTTGCCGTTCTTGCCATATTTATTCAATCCCTCAATGGTTTTATTCGCTGGGTTGGATACGTGGCACGTTTGCCAAGGGGTTACGCAGGCTTTGGAATTCTGGGCGGAGGATTCTGACCTCCGCGCGCACTGCGAATAAGTGCCAGCGTTCATTTGGCTTTGGTAGGCAGCTGCTTTTCATGAGTTACATGAAAGAAATTGGAAATGGCCTCATTCGGGGCAAAAGTTTCAGTCGATATCGGAATCATTAAATACGCGTGCACTCACAAACTTCACTGAGAGTGCATCTCAGCATTTCACAGCGTACTGTATACAGACAATTATAATGACTATACATACACGGAAAAATCATATAAGCTAGACCTAAGATCTCGCTAAAGTCTTGACATATTTCCTTTCACAATGGTGAGTGAAAACTAAGTTTAAAATTTGTATACTTTCAGGTACGAGCTTCACAGCCAGAGTAATGAGGACCTCGTGACCTAGTGTTCATGACACTTGCCTCACCAGAAAAAAATTACTAGAAAGGACGGAAGACCTTTGATACGTTCAAATAATCCCTCTGAACTACTGTTGGCCCAAAAAGTAGATTATGTATCTGGTACATAGTCAACTCAGGTGAGTTGCAACCAGAGGGGCAAAGGCATAGCACCAGCAGCCTCATGCAAAAAGGCTTACTGAAGTATAGATGTGGCCGTGATTTGTTCTGTTGTCTCCAGTTGATTGTACCAAATAATTTATTCGTTCTTAAGTATTCTTAAAATGTGGAGTTAAAAGGACATCCAACCATTCATAAGATAAACACGTTTTAGCCATTATCTGTATAATAAACCACCAAAACTGTAACAAATAAGCTGACTATACATATTTCACACGAAAGCAAAGCTTCCCTACTTTCGTAAACACTATAGATCATATTAACTAAATTGTTTACGGAAATAAACAAGTCATAGGGCGTCGAAATATATACATATTTTTAGGAACCTTTTTCTTAATGAATTCGGAACCATCACGCGGTACTGGAAGTAGATTCAATTTTTCTTTAAGCATGCAAACATTTTACAGTTCGTAAAAAAGTGAATTTAGTTGACCAGATGTGAACAGAGAACATGGAAAAGATAAAAATGAATCTAACCTTTGAAAACCTTGCTTTTAGAATTCACCTGAATTAAAAGAAACAACACACTCACCAGGGTAAACTAGAATAAGTGCTTGAATGAGGTTTCTATTCACTAGACACCTTCTCATACAGGTGGTAGGTGGATAGAGCGCTAGAAAATGGTAGTCCTCTGTTAACACCATGCCTCTTCTTCAAGTTTGGTTGTGACCACCACAATCTACTGGTTACCACATCAATATATATATACATTTACAATCTATATTTATGTATGAGTGTGTATGGGCGGGCACGCGTTCGCGTTAATGCGCGTGTATGTCACAATGCGAAACGCATCATTTGTCAAAGATAATTTATCCCAATAGAGAAAAACGTTTTTGTAATAAAGCAGACGTTAATTAAATTCGTATTGCGTGAATACATAATCCTCCATCAGCTTTTGCATTAAGCCTCTTATATTTTATTTTTTGTTCAACTGGTAAATTTCATGACTAAAAGCAGTATTTGAAAGATAAAGGTCCTCGGTCACCAGAGATGCATTCAAAGTCCTGTCGACATAGGATTGTTTTTACGTATTCACAACAGTGAAGACACACAAAACACAAACACACACACTGTGTGTGCGTATGTATGTATATATATAATATATATACATATATGTATATATATATATATATATATATATATATATATATATATATATATATATATATATATATATATATATATATATATATATATATATATATATATATATATATATATATATATATATATATATTGAGAAGAAGCCTTACGAGTTAGAACTAGTTTATATTAGATTTTACAATACGATTTTTACTCTCTAAAATTCTGTCACGTAAGCAGTGGATCGAGAGATCAGAGCTATCGCAAAAACAGGGGAATATTTTCGACAGGCACTGCTAACTTTCCAGGGTTTTTCAAGTATCTTTCCCTGCCTATAGCAGTTCCTGGAATAAACTGGCAACTTTTTGATATTCTCTAAGTTCAAGGCTGGTCACCCACTATGACCAAATGAACTGTTTCTGTCAGTTTCTGAAACTAGTTTGTTTACGGAAGAATTGAGGCTCGTAACGTATTCACGCGGAATAATGTGTGGTTTGTATTTACTTTTTTAATGACCAAAAGTGTCTGCTCCCTATGTTAAAGCCGGCAGTTGTAATCCAGTGAAACACCAGAAAGAATATTGATCTAAGATCTGGAATGTTAAAGTTAAAGTTTGCTCTCGACAGTTAATGATGGATGGGTTCTTAGTGACATCTTCATGCATCTTCTCTAGGGCATTCAGAGAAGGTTCAAGGGAAGGCACGGGACAGAAAAACAGTGGGGATTCACCAACAGTAAAATGGTCAAAATACGAATGGAAGGAGCGGCAGAAGTTAAAAAGCGGTTATTTAAGACAAGAGCCACGAACTGACAGAGAGTAATAGGAATCCATACAATGTCAAAGGTTACAAAAGAAAGGAGAATGGGTAAGTAAATGGTCTTATATTAAAGAATAATATACAAATGAGTCCATAAAAACAGTGTAGCAAAGCCCTGAGTAAGAGCCAGCATCTACAAACTTACTAATTTATTAAGACAACAAACAGACAAGTCAATAACTCTTGCAAGCAGGAATGTAGCGCCTGACACCATGCAAACGAAAACAGAGGTCACCACACAATCATTTGTGTTTGCTGACTGATGAATATATATATATATAAACTGACGTATAAGGCATGACTGAAGTTATTGTACATATGGCTGAAATGCTGACATTGTAATGCATATGGTGACAATAATATATTTGATCTAACAATAATATGAAAGAAGATATGTGCATAAAAGACACATGACATATGTTGTGTTTCTTGTGTCTGCACGTTTTGTGCCCGGAGATATTGTTGTGAGAAGATTAGCGAGCCAGGTGAGATGACGGTGTTACGGGTCCAAAGTCATTCTGCCGTCTACTGTCATCTGGTAGGCCTTGTGTTGTCTCTGGATGATACGGTATGGTCCTGAGGAGGCTGGGGAGAGGAGGGCTTTGTGTGCGTCTACCCGTATGAACACACATTTTGCATTCTGCAGCTCACTGAGGATGTACACTTCTCTGGTCAAGTGGTAGGCCGTCTTAGCTGGCATTATCCATTCTACCACTTTTCGGGTGTTGGATGTGTATGTTGGGCTTATTTGATCTTGAAAGACATCTGCTGGCAATGTTACTGCTTGGCCGTGTAGGACTTCTGCTGGAGATGCATTGAATGCTGAGTGCTGTGTTGTTCTTATGCCCAGTAAGACCCAAGGTAACTCCTTCCTCCAGCTCCCGCCTTGACGTCTGGCAGTGAGTGATACTTTCAACGACCAGTGTAGCCTTTTAATGATGCTGTCAGCTTCTGGACTGTAGGCCGTCCATGTATCTTTGTCCCCAAACTGTCTGCAAGGGCATTCCACAGGGTGGACTTGAAGTTGGCTGCCTTGTGACTCATGATGATCTGTGGGACTCCGTGCCTGCTGACCCATCCGATGAGGGCTTTCGCGCAGCTTTCCACCATTTGTTGCCGTATCAGTATTGCTTCGGGCCACATGATATGTCTGTCGATGATAAACAGGTATCTGTGCCCTTTGGAGAGGGGATAGGGGCCCCATTATGTTGATGTGGATGTGGGCGAGTCGGCGGTGTGTTGTTTGGAACTCTCCTATTCTGCTCTCTATGAGACTTGTGATTTTTGAAGTCTGGCATGGGATGCATTCTCTCGTTCAGTTTTTATGTCCTTTTCATTCCCCATCAGATGTACCACTCTGCTGTGATTCAGGTGGTTGACCGGCCTGATGGGTGGGACATGTTGTGGACGAGTGTGAAGGCTTTTCTTCTGAGGCCCTCTGGCAGGTAGGGGCAATGGCATCTGGTACTCGTCTCGCAGGAGATGGCCATCTCTCCACTGTTGATTGACAGGTCACTCCACGTAACGGCAGGCTTGTCCTGCTGCAGTCGCTGTAGGTCCGCTTTGTCTCTTTGTGCCTCTGCTATTTCGGGATAGGCTATCCTAAGCTGGATGGTGTTGATGCAGTTTCTTGATAGTGTGTCTGCCACAGTGTTTGCTGAACCATTCAAATATTTGATTGCAGGAGGGTTCAGCTATTGCTGACAGGTGCTGCCATTGCCGTGTTGACCATGCATCTGCTGACTTTGTGAAGGCACGCACCAAAGGTTGATAGTCTGTTTGCACTACGAACTGCCATCCCTCGAGCATGTGGTGGAAGTGGCGGATGGCTTTGTAGACTGCTAGAAGCTCCCTGTCGAAAGTGGAGTATTTCTGTTCTGCTGTCATTAGCTTCTTGCTGAAGAACACCAGCGGACGACGACAATCATCTGTGTCCTGCTCTAGTACAGCCACCATCGCCATGTTACTTGTGTATGTTGTCAACATGAGAGACCTGTGGGGTAGAGGAAAAATTAATGTGGTTACAGAGGTTAATTCTTGTTTTGCTAAAAGAAATGCATTATCTTGATTTCTGACCAACTTAACTGTTTTTGTTTTCCTTGTAGGCATTGATATATCGGGCTCATAATTTTAGCAACATCAGGGATGAATCTTTGATAATAGTTGATTAGTCCTGGAAATTCTTGTACTGCTTTGATTGTTGTTGGTTTTGGGAAGTCGGTGATTGCTTTTAATTTTTCTGGTAGGGGGTTTAAGGCACTCAGGGCTTACTTGATGTCCCATGAATTTCACGGTTTTCTTTGCCCATTCACAATTGTCTTCCCTTACTACTAGTCTGTTTTCTTTGAATGTCTGTAGTACTTTTTGTCATCTTTAAGATGCTGCTTGAGGTTGGGGCTAAATATGAGGATATCATTGACGTAGACCACACAGATTGGAAGGTTGCCAAGCAATTTGTCTATCAGTCTTGGGAAGGTTGCCCCTGCATTGCAAAGGCCGAAACAACTGTAGTTGAACGTGTAGGTGGTGAAGGGGGTGATGATCGCAGTTTTCTCTATATCTTCCTTCGCTACTGGAACTTGGAAGTACCCCTTCATCAGTTCTATTTTGGTGAAGATCCTTACTCCGTTCATCTGGTTGGTTATGTCTGCTATGTTCCGCAACAACAAATATCTGGCTTCATTTTGGCGCTTAGTCCCCGGTAGTCTATGCACAGGCGCCATGTTCCGTCAGGTTTTGGTACCGTGTGGAGAGGGAATGCCCATGGGCTGGGGGCTTTTGGCATATTCCCACATTCTCCATCTCTTTGAACACTTGTTTGGTGTAGGCGAGCTTCTCGGGGGCTAAATATCTGAAACATCAGTGGATTGGGGAACCTTTGGTTTCTATATGGTGCTGGATGTTCTGTTTTGCTGGTTTGGTCAAGTCATGCCGCAGGTCATCTTTGAAGACTTCTCGGTAGTTTTGTAGATGTTGTCATATTTCCAGTGGAGGGCGGCTGCTGTGATGGGGCATACTTGTTGTCTCTGCTACTGTGGTGAAGGTGTCGTGGCAGTTTGTCTGCGTGGCTGTTGATGAAATGATGTAGGAGTCATTTTGGGGTCAGTTGTTTTGATGCTATGTCCATTAGCAGGTTGTGTGCTGTTAGGAAATCTGCTCCTAACAGTGCTGTTGTCACATCTGTCATGATAAAGGCCCAACTGTAATCTTTTCCACTGAATGCCACGTTCATATCCCACCTCCAGTACATCTTGAGTGGTGCTCCATTGACGGAGGATACGTGGAGGTTGGTAGGTGGAGTGTGGTTGAGTCGTTCATTCAGACTGGCTGGCACAAATGACCTGCATGCTCTGGTGTCAATGAGGAATTCTGTGTCTAACCTTTCGTCCCTGATGAAGGAGCACTTGGAGCCTCTATGTTCGTACCTGGAAGAAAGACAGCGGTGGGCAGGCACAGTTTCTCATACTAGGCAACCGGTCTGCTCGCTGCTGATGTTTAGTTGGATTGGTCCCAGATGCGACCCTCTTGCATGTTTTTTGAAAACAAGCAGCATTTGTCACATTTGTGGGCTTTCTTCCTGAATCTCCAGTGGAAGTACCACATCCCCTCTGGTGATTTGTCTTTCTTCTGTCTGGTCTTTCCCTTGTGAATTGCCTTGGGAAGTTTAGTTTATGGATGGGGCGGCTGGTCCTCTATGTCACTGTCGAATTCCATGTCAGTTGACTGCTGAGCCCATCATGGTGCTGCTGCTGCTGCTGTTGGTGGCTGTGTGGGCTCTGCCATCTTGTGGGACATGCACTGCCTCGACCAACTTCAGGAATTCCTTGATTGGCATGGTGGAGGCATTGGGCATGGCTGCCACTGTTTGGCAAGGTAATATTGTGAGGAGTACCTTTTTCACAAGGGCTAGGGATGACTCAGGTTGGCCATCTGTGGTGGGTAGTGTGATGAGACACCGCAACTGTTTGTAAACATGTGATGGCTGCTCGTCTCCTATGGGTGCCCCCATGTAGTTGAGGAATTTCTTGGGCTGGTGGCATGCTGAAGGATGACTTCAGCTAGTCCTTCAGCAATTCGTAGGTGACGGGGTTTCAAGTTCTGCGAGCCATCCTGTGATTTGCTCGAAGATGTCGTCTGGCGGGAATTCGAGGACAGTGTCTGCTTTGTGTGTTCAGGAGGTGATTTTCTTCAATCAGAAGATTGTTTCCACCCTGAAAAACCAAGCTTCTGCGTTGTGGGGCGTGAATGGAGGTAGATGTATGGTGGTGGTGGCGGCAATGGTCTCACTGAAGAGGCTGGCGTCACTGGGGTTGGCTGAGTCGGTCATCTCCGTGGTCACCAGTGTAGCAAAGACCTGAGTAAGAGTCAGTGTCTACAAATTTACTAATTCAGACAACAGACAGACAGTTCAATAACTCTTGCGAGCGGAAATGTAGTGGCTGACACCAGGCAAACGAAAACAAGTCACCACACAATCATCTGTGTTTGTTGACAGATGAGTATATACATATAAATTGATATACAATGTATCACTGAAGGTATGGGACATATGACTGAAATGCTGACATGGTAATGCGTACGGTGACAATGATACATTTGATCTGACAATAATATGAAAGATGTGTATAAAAGATGCGTGACGTACGCTGTGTTTCTTGAGTCGACATGTTTTGCACACGGAGATGTTGTGAGTAGATTAGCAAGCCAGGTGAGATGATGGTGTGTGGGGTCCATGTGGGACCCTACAATAGAAGCAGGGTTTAGATGGCATATAAGAATAATAAAATTAAATATAGGTGATCGTGCATCTCTTTTAAAAAACCGAATTCTGGTGAGTGGACTATGATACTTGAAGCTGCAGGAAGCCATCATACTGTCAGTTTTCTTGAATGTTTAATGAAAAAGTTCCTGGTTTTGGATATCAAAAAGTTCCTGGTTTTGGATATCAAAGTTCTACATATCTGAAGGAATGTTTGCGTCAGGTGTTGCAACTATCAGCCGTAATTATCTTATCAGTTAAGCTGACTGATTTACTTCATAGTCTGGCATCACAGTTACGACAATAATTACCACATACGCGACAACAGCCCCTCCTATGCATACAGGAAGGGACAACATGAATTAATATGCTTTACACTTAAAAGTATTAAATATTGCTTATAACAGATGAATATACTTTAGGATATTTAGATGGCGACTAGTCCCAATTCATGTTAGGATGAAACTGAGCAGAAGACAAACACCTAAATTAATTAACAAATTAATTAACAACTGTAAAGGATGACAGCTTATCTACTTAAGCTCTTTAATGCAAAAGAAGGTGTTTTTGTTGTTGTCCCCTTACTGGCAGTAAAGGCCACATTTCAAGCACAAGAGAAAGCAATCACATGTGCTTTAGACAGGACAACACAAAATATGTCAAAATTAAACCAAGAACAAACGAACTTTAAGGATTACAATGGTTTTTCTCTGCAGTAGGCCGAACTAGAGCAAGGTTCCAACACAAATAAGGGATTGTGTACAGGTGTTAAGGACAAGGCAAATAAAATGAAATTGTACAGAAGACAAGTTCGTCGGCTGACTCCTTCAGAGACTGAGATTTTCCCATCAGATTGTCAAATATTCTATTCTCTATAGCCAGTGACACATCTTTTTCATTGAAAATTATCATCTCCTGAAACAAACTCTCTTAAACTTTTGCTTTTATACAGCAAGTAAGCACTGATTTGATTTAGGCGAACACTTCATTATTGCTTTTGTCAAAAAATATGGCAATTTCTTTGCAAATATCCAGACGGAACTGATGAATCAAAACAGAAAATTATAATTATGTACCTTCATATATGTAAACTGAATTTAGCACGCACAGTTTCTATATAAAGAAAAAGTAATAAAAATAATAAGCGATGAAATATATTTCCATATACGCCCACAGGAAGTCTTTCTCACTCTCAGACATACAAACATGGGCGAGCGGATGTAAGTGTACATATGAACAGGCACGCAAACCCCAATATATAACGAATCAAATGACCATTCAGCTTTAGAGAGAGAGAGAGAGAGAGAGAGAGAGAGAGAGAGAGAGAGAGAGAGAGAGAGAGAGAGACTTATGAAGCTTTACTAGACCTTCCTTTCGGACATTCATTGCATCATCGGTTTCTTTATCTGTCATGTAATTTCAAAAAGCTCATAAATCATTTCACTCTACTTTAAAGTATTTAATTCCTTTCTATCTTAATCAAAGATATTTTCAGTATTGGGTACTTACAAAAATGTAAAGATACTTAAATAGTTATTGGTTACTTCGTAAGATTTAAAAATACTTTAGATAAACCGGACGGCAGAGATTGGGATAATTAAGATAATCTAAAGATAAATGAGTAATTATATGGGCACTCAGGAAAATTTTAATAGACTTAGATAACAATTATGAAAATTCAAAGAGAACTGAATAATCACTAGAGTACTTGGAAAAATTTAAGGATACTTAAATAATCGCTGAAATACTTAAGCAAATTTAAAGGCTGCTTATAAGAATTTAGATACGCATTGATAACAATTTGGATACTATGGAAAATTTAAAGGTTCTTCAGTAAACATTGGGGTGCTCAAGAAAATTTAAAGATACTTTAATAATCTTTGGGATATCTAGAGAAATTTAAAGGCACTTTAATTATAATTTTCATACTTCGAAAGATCTGAAGGTATTTCAATAATTCTTGGCATGCTTAAAATTATTAAAGACATTTTAATAATAATTGGAATATTTAGAAGTTAATTTTAAATATATATTCTAATAATCATTAGGAATCAACAGGATGGTCATGAAAATGTAAAGATGATATTCTTCTTTACATCTTTAAACCATCTTATGCCTCCAGTAAGTATAACACTGTCTTCTCATATCCTATTTTGAACCATCTGTCATCTACCCGATTCGATTTTTTTAACTATTAAAAGTTTATCATATAGGAGAATTTAAAACTCCATTTCTTTTTCTGCGTAATCTGGATCTTTTCGCTTGTTTTATGTCACAACTGCAAAAGAAAAAATCTGAAAAATAAAATATTTTTTGCTTCGGTAAACTTGTACTGGAAAAACGAATATCATATAATACCTTATCATATACTAAACGTCACTCTTATATATCAAGGATATGATAAACTTTTAATAGTTCAAAAAATTGAATCGGGTAATTGACAGATGGTTCAAAATAGGATATGAAAAGGCAGTGTTATACTTAATGGAGGCATAAGATGGTTTAAAGATGTAAAGAAGTATATCATCTTTAAATTTTCATGACCATCCTGTTGATTCCTAATGATTATTAAGAGTATATATTTAAAATTAACTTAGTATCCCAATCATTATTAAAATGTCTTTAATAATTTTAAGCATGCCAAGAATTATTAAAATACCTTCAGATCTTTCGAAGTATGAAAATTATAATTAAAGTGCCTTTAAATTTCTCAAGATACCCTAAGGATTATTAAAGTATCTTTAAATTTTCTTGAGCACCCCAATGATATATATATATATATATATATATATATATATATTTATATATATTATATATATATATATATATATATATATATATATATATATATATATATATATATATATATATATATATATATATATATATATATATATATATATATATATATATATATATATATATATATATATATATATATATATATATATATATATATATATATATGCTTTTCATGCATAATATAAGCTATACACATTTCAGAAGTGAGAGAGATTAAGGATGCATCCTTTTAGCAGCCTGAATGTCCTCAAGCAACAACTCAAGAACACGGAGTGCGTATGAAAGCAGGAATATCCTGATGCAGTTATGAGATTATTACTATGCATTGATAATTATGCAAGGAAATGTCGGGGAGAACGTCCTCAACCACCAGATCCTTGGCAGACTGTTGTGCAGGACCATGTCCTCTCCTCTCTCTCTCTCTCCACAAACACACAACACACATATGTATTGTGTATATATATATATATATATATATATATATATATACATATATATATATATATATATATATACATATATATATATATATATATATATATATATATATATATATACATATATATATATATATATATATATATATATATATATATATATATATATATATATATATATATATATATAGCTAGCTACGAATGTCCGAGGATACTTACTTGATTCTGGACGGCAACGGATTAGCGCAGGGAGTTCCGTACATTATCAAGAAATCTACTGTATTTATTACACATCTGACTCAATATGAGGACAACTTCGTAGACAAACAAAGGAAAATCTGTGGCTTAGGCCCTTCTTCATGTGAGGGAAAATTATGTAACTCAAGGGTTCTCTTAACTAATTATGTTTACATAACAAACACAGATAAGAAGAATGACGAATTACTGGGCGGGTAATAATAAGGGCCTGCTAAATGAATGAATACTACACAGAATAAATATTCTACACCGATGATGTCTTCATAACCGGAGACATCGTAGTCGGGGGTAGAAGGGGAACTGCACATGTATAGTGCCAAGTGATTCCACAGTCAAGGCCTACCTGCAATATTTGCAAGACAGTTACTTGCAAGAATAATAAGACGCTCAAAAGGAACTGAGTGAATGCACAGATGGTGCCAAATAACTCAGTTCAACAGTAACGCTATAATTACGTTAACACTGAATGCTCCAACACAAATTATAGAAGTGATCGCACAATGGAAAATAAATGAAATTCAGACAGAGGAATAACAGGAATCGTGACTGGCTTGGAAACCTTATTCGGTACATTACCTTCGTCAAGATGACGGTGTCCTTGTTTGATAGGACGCTGGCGATGGAGGAGGGAATTAAAGGAAATGCCACTACAAAGGTATACTGGTTTGAACCTCAGGGTCGAACACGTGGAAAGTTCGAGGGTCAGGCAAGGTTAAGGACATCTGTCCTCGGTGGTGTTCTGCACGCTTCTCTCTCTCGATTTCCTTTTGTATCATCTATAAATAACCTTTGGAGATTATGCATCACGTCTCTTGTAGATGGTACAAAGGTCAATCTTCGTCACGTTTTCTATATAGGCTGCATGGCATCAGTTAACCCTCGTGGAGGATTCAGAATAAGGCAGGGTGCCAACTTTCTCTTTTTGGCTCCTCCCTTGCTTTGCTTGATGCCGAGAAGGTGCGACGGTCACATGGAACAAGGTCTTAGGCAATTATTTTGAACAGAGGGAAGGGTTAGGCTTAACCATTTTGAGGAATGAAGGAGAGAGTTTATGAAGGGGCGAGTGGAAACCCGCAGTTCTAATAATTAAAGCAATTGAAATTAATTTTATTTCTTTCTCAGTTACGTTATACTGTAGATGTAAAAACAGGTAAGGTGGCTTGGACAGAGATTCCATCCGTTGCACCTCCCCAACCAAGTTAGCATTCACACCCTAGATCGGGTGAGAATGATTACAAGTAAGCAAACTCACTTAAGGACTTTACTTCTCTCTCATTTCCCTTTGGTGCCTTATAATTTAACTTAAACTTCTGCGTAGCAATTAATTTCAAGAGGCAAAACAACACTTTGACATTTACGTTAACGCAGAATAAATACTTTCTGCTAGAAATGACACTTTCTTATCATTAAATTCCTATTGCATTAAGGCAGCATTAATCAGAACATTTTCCACAACGAAATGGTATAGTTAAAACAATGAATTAATACTAGGTTAATTCCAAAGATACTTCATGCACTCTTGATAATAATCAATTACGAATTTTACACACATGCAGTTAATCTGCCTTGAAGAGGCATTACAATAAGCTAAACGTGGGCTTATTTAGGTGTTTCCACAATACTTGAGCAACGCTCAGTGCCATTCGGGCACTATAAACACAAGGTTGCAAGCCTGCTACTCGAGTTTTATTACAGAGATTCACAAAGAGAATAGGTGACAAAGTCAGAGTAATCATGATTGTTAATAAAAGTTGATGATTAAATATGCCAAAATTACATTCCTTAGCCTATGGAAAACAGCTAGGTTCATTCTTAGCCCAAGAAGGCCGCAAGGTAGCTAGTGGGTGCGACTCCTCCGGCAAGATCATTTGCCAACATCTGCTATAATGGCACTGTGCCAAGTTGGCACTTGTATAATAATAACTAAGGGCGATGGCACATCGTATTTTAAATGCATCATGCTGTGGTAGGTATGAAAGGGAAGTTATAGGACTTATACAGTTGGTATATCTGTCAATGGCACTCTGCATGGGCAGAGGGAATTAAAGTAAAATGGGGGCCTTGGTAAGGCATGAAATAAATGTGAGTAATAAAGGAAAGAAATAAGGAAAAGAATAGGGCTGAGCTGTAAGGAAAATAGATAGATGAAGGACCTGACATCCTCGTCTGGATAGAGGTGCCAAAGTCTTTGTAGGATAAAGGAATGGCACTGTGCCATTTGGCATGG
The DNA here is from genome assembly GCF_040412425.1 of Macrobrachium rosenbergii. Taxonomy (NCBI): domain Eukaryota; kingdom Metazoa; phylum Arthropoda; class Malacostraca; order Decapoda; family Palaemonidae; genus Macrobrachium; species Macrobrachium rosenbergii. The sequence goes on from NC_089757.1 coordinate 15,735,517, forward strand.
GTGCCAGGAGAGCTTGGGGGCTCTCTTTAAGCTACCTGGAATTATCCATGCCCGTGGTTACTATGATGGTTCGTCTCGGTCAGGGAATCAGTGGAACCGAGGCCGGGGAGGGTATTTTAGTGCCACCTGTGTCAGCTTCTTTGACGGCTGATGCAGGGGACCCTTTACAAGCTCTACCATGATCCATCGTAGTTCCTTGAGTTCATCAGCCAATTGAGATATGGCAGAATCCTTACTCACTGTTGTGTCTGCGGTGGACTGAAACAGAGAGGAAGTGGCCATGGGGGCCATGAGAGGCTTGCAGGTAAGACTGACCAGCTCAGGCACGGGTTGCGAGGCTGCACTTTTGGGCGAGCTTCCACTATGGTTGGGAGGATCCGTCTCTCTTACCGGCATTGGTAGCGGAGGATCCATCTCTCTTACCGGCATTGGTAGCTGAGCCAAGCCGGGAGAAGAGAGAGGGCCTGGACTGGGATCTCTGGAATGGTGATCCGGGACATGCTCTGGTGCTGGCACTAAGGCAGGGTCAGGCACTAATATTTGATTTGGATGGACAGAGCTTGGCACTGCTCAGTGCACCCAAGTGACATTGGCAGAGATTGTGAATCAAGTGTGGGATCTCCTGGAGGGGATCTACCAGGGCCTGGCACCATAATGGGATAGGGAATCAATCTTGCTGGAGATGGCCACTGCACATCGTTCTCAGGTGGCACTGGCAGTGGAATGAATACAAGTATTTTAGTTTTACTCAAACCTAATGAATGATTTGGGAGATTGGGACCCCTGGATTGCTGTAACTTAGATGGGAGTGAAAATCCTGCTCAAGGAGGAGGTCATAACCTCTAGGAATGTATCTGGCGACTGCGAGGTCACAGATTTCAGATCTATGAGGTCTTGTGATCCTCAACTTGACAGTAGGAAGTATCATCTTCAACTGATTGAGACCTTCAATCGTGACAAGTTTACATCTGTTAATGGAAGCTCCATGGGGAACTTTGTCTTCCCTTATGAGGACATTTGTTCACCAGAATCATCAAATGCCTTGACCTGGCTGGTGGGGCACCTACCTCGGGAAGTGCCATATAAATGGGACCCTGGGCTGGAGGGCCTAAGGATGTTGGCTCTGTGACTGCCAAGGCAAGGGAGGGTGTATTTGACTTATTATTATTAGGGCATTTTGCCCATTGGGCAGAGTGCCCATAGACTTTGCATACCAAGAGACAGAAGGATCTTGTTCCAGAAAATCAGAAAGTGGAAAAAAGGTCTTGCAAAAGAAAAGAATGCATGGAAAGTGATGGAACTAAAAAATAAGATAGAAAATGCAGAACAAAAGATTATACAGTCAAAAGAAAATGAAAAATGGGACCTAGAAGAAAAGACCCTACCAAATATCAAGAAAAACCCCAAAATTTTTTACTCATATGCAAAAAAGACGAATAAAATAAGAGTAGAAATAGGCCCTCTAAGAATTGAAGGGCGATTAACGAATGAAAAAAAGGAAATATGTAACATATTAGCAGAAAGATATAAGAGTGAATTTACACCTAGAATTGATAATGAAGATAATGATGCAGAAATAAGAGATGAAAATAGTGAATATTTATTGGACATAGATATTTCGGAAGCTGATATTGTACAGGCTATTAATGAAATTAAAAATGGATCAGCAGAAGGACCAGACGGCGTACCTGCCATACTGTTAAAGAAAGTGGTTCATTCACTCGCAAAGCCGCTCGCAATATTATTGAGATAAAGTATAGATACAGGCAAGATTTATGATGAGCATAAATTAGCATATATTACCCCTACTTTCAAAAGTGGATCAAGACTAGAGGCAAGTAATAATAGGCCTGCGAGTCTGACATCTCATATTATGAAAGTTTATGAAAGGGTAATGGAAAAAAATATAATTAAACATTTAATGAAAAATAGATTGTTTAATATAGGACAACATGGTTTTGTACCCAGAAAAAGTACACAAACCCAACTGTTAGTCCACCATGAAAGCATATATAAAAATATGATAAACGAAAGAGATACAGATGTGGTTTACCTAGACTTTGCAAAAGCTTTTGACAAGGTAGACCATAATATATTAGCAAAAAAAAATTAGAAAACATAACATGTGGACAAAGTAGGAAGATGGATAAAAGAATTTTTGCAAAACAGAAAACAGATAGTGATTGCAAACAATGAGAAATTGGATGAAGCTACGGTAATATCCGGTGTGCCACAAGGTACGGTGTTAGCTGCATTGCTGTTTGTGATTATGATTGCAGACATAGACAGTAATGTTAAGGACTCAGTGGTGAGAAGTTTCGCAGATGACACAAGAATAAGTAGAGAAATTACTAGTGATGAAGATAGGAACTCGCTACAAAGAGACCTAAACAAAATATATAAATGGGCAGAATCAATAAACTATGGTGATAAAGAAGGAATGCTATATGCATATAAAGGACCTAATAATGAGACAATCACAAATAAGGAAGCAGTTAAAGACCTTGGTGTGATGTTGAAAAGGAATATGTTATGCAATGATCAAATAGCAATACTATTCGGAAAATGCAAAGCAAAAATGGGAATGCTGTTCCGGCACTTCAAAACAAGAAAAGCCGAACACATGATTATGCTTTATAAAATGTACGTACGTAGTCCACTTGAATATTGCAATATAATATGGTACCCACACTACCAAAAGGATATTGCACGAATAGAGAGTGTACAAAGGTCATTTATAGCTAGAATAGAAGAAGTTAAGGACCTTGACTACTAGGAAAGACTACAATTCTTAAATTTATATAGTCTTGAAAGGAGGAGAGAACGCTACATGATAATCCAGGCATGGAAACAGATAGAAGGAATTACCGAAAACATCATGGAGCTAAAAATATCAAAAAGAGCAAGCAGAGATAGATTAATAGTGCCCAAAACTATACCAGGAAAACTAAGGAAAGCACACAGGACATTAATCCACCATGCACCAGCATCGATAATGCAGCGTCTATTCAATACGCTACCAGCTCATCTGAGGAACATAACAAGAGTGAGCATAGATCTGTTTAAGAATAAGCTCAACAAATATCTAAGATGCATCCCAGACCATCCAAGATTGGAAGATGCAAAATATACTGGAAGATGCATTAGCAATTCTCTGGTGGACATCAGAGGTGCCTCACACTGAGGGACCTGGGGCAATCCAAACAAACTGTAAGGTCTGTAAGGTAAGGTAAGCAGGGCAATAAGTCCGACTCCGACTATAATCTTTACCTGGCACTGTCCCATTGGAGGAGCAAGCCCTTTACCCTTCGTCCATGACCCAGGTGTGGCCCGTTGGAGTATTGTCCAGTTTGAGGATGTAGAGGGGTCTTCTGGCTGAGTTTCAGCCTTCAAGCGGCACTGTTCAGTGGGCTGCCTATTCTCTTACAATACCCACACAAGGGTTTCTTATGGGGGTGCCCATTCTTGTGAGGTTGCTGGGAGTTGGTTGAGGCAGGCGAGGAGGGAAATAATTTCTGTCCATGGGAACTAAGATGGGGATGACCACTGTCTATGTCAGCCTCAACAGCATTGACCACTGTCTTAGGCGCCTCTGGCATTGATAAAATGAGAAGTCCTCGAGCTGGAAGAGTTTGAGGACATCCTCCACAGTAGTGGCTTTCAGAGATTCTAGCCATCGTTTTAGGGCCTGGGTCTTTTTGAAGATCCACTCAGACCAGGTTTGGCCTGGGCATATTTCTCCACCTTTTCCTCCAATGGTCAGGAGTTATTTCAAAAGCCTTTATAATGGCTTGGCAGACAAGGGCAAGATTTCCTTGATCCTCAGGAGGAGAGCATTGAAGGCAATGGCATCCTTCCCTTCAAGGTGTCGTCCAGGATCAGAGACACTTCTTCGGTAGAGGGCTGATAGGTCGTCAGGACCTTTTCAATATGGTCAAGCCAGGCTTCAGGCTCGGTTTCATGTCATTTTCTTATGGGGGTGCCTACACTGCTGAGGGTTGAGTGAGCAGAGGGTGTTCGTGTGTTGTGCCTGTCGTGAGCTGCCACTGCAAGCTGATGGGCTCTTTCTTTCTCCCTCTCCTGTCTTTCTGCCTCTTCTTGTTTCTCCTGGGCTTTTCTTTCTTTCTCCTCCTGTCTTTCTGCCTCTTCTCGTTTCTCCTAGGCTATTCTTTCTTTCTCCTTCTCCTGCCTTTCTTTCTCTCTTCGGCCTTGCATCATCTCTCTCTTGTACCCAATCCCTCAGGGCGTGTCCTGACAGTCCCATGTCCTTTCCAGCAGATATGTAGAACTTAAAGTCCTTACTTCGCTGGGCTCTGGATGTCGTAGACATCTTGAGATATGCTTATATGGGCGTGACCCGTTAGAAAATCAATATGTCTGAAAAGACTCAGTCATTTAGAATGAGTTCAGAATGAACAAAAATTAATATGTCTGAATAAGACAAATTTCAGGATGTCTGAAGAGACTCAGTTAAAAATCAATATGTGTGAATAAGGCAAATTTCATGTTGTCTGAAACACTCAATTGTTCAGAATGAACAAAAATTAATATGCCTGAAGAAGACAAATTTCAGGGTGTCTGAAGAGACTCAGTTAAAATTTAATATGTCTGAATAAGACAAATTTCTGAGTGTCTGAAAGACTCAATTGTTCAGAATGAACAAAAATTTTTATGTTTGAATAAGACAAATTTTACGGTGTCTGAAAGACTAAACTGTTCAGAGTGAATGAAATAATGTCTGAATAACACAAATTTCAGGGTGTCTGAAAAGGCTCAGTTAAAATTTAATATGTCTGAATAAGACAAATTTTAGGGTGTCTGAAAGACTCAATTGTTCAGAATGAACGAAATTTAATATGTCTGAACAAGACAAACTTCAGGGTCTGTTAATATGTCTGAATAAGACAAATTCCAGGGTGTCTAAAAGACTTAGTGGTTCTTAACGAACGAAAATTTAGCCCAAGCTAACGTAAGCCTTTATGTATATTTTATTTTGTGGAGAAACGCTGCAGAACCAATAAAAGGCTTACGGGGTTATACTCTTACGGTGTGTAAAGAAATTTTCCTTGCGCTGTCACATAATTTTAAATGTGGCGTAATGAAAACAGTACATTGACCCTATCAAATATTAAAATCTCCAACGCATGAGGTAAGACAAAAATGCTTAACCTTACAACATGCACGGGGCAGTCCAGACTGCTAAAAGGTTACGCGTGGGGAAGGAAAGGAATTGTTATTCTCCATTATCAAAACAAACCTTAGCTGGCATGTGTACTCCAGTGTTTACTTCTGGTCTCATGACATTTGGTGTGAAATAATGAGTTGGTGTGAAATAATGAGTCAGGCCCCCATAGTAATGAATAATTCTCGCTGATATGTTCGTCAGTAAATTAATTTACAGGAATACTACAGGCTCGCCAAGGAATATCCTAGTCAGTTAAAGAATTAAAGGTTTATTACTTTCAAAAATGCAGCGAGGTGCATGGACGTATGGATAAAAATTAGCGAGCGAAAGAAGGATTTATATATGAGCGCTGTGCGTGCGGTTTTTAACAATGGAATTTCTGATGGAACTCACAAATCAAAGATGGCGTACGGTTAGGGATGGGCCCACGTGGCCTGGAATTGAAGATTCCGTGTCGGAAATGCTATTCTCTCATCTTGAGAGTGGAAATTTAGATTCCTAAATACTTCTTAGCTTTTCCTATCGATCAAGTGTGTGTGTGTGTGTGTGTGAAAGAAGAGAGAGAGAGAGAGAGAGAGAGAGAGAGAGAGAGAGAGAGAGAGAGAGAGAGAGAGAGACCCAGATAAACCCAGCGATGCAAAAATAACTGGAGTCAAAACCTTGGTGGTTGCCTACAGTGTGCCTATCTGGGAATTCGGGACTTTCAAATTGTCCTTATCACGTGGGGAAGGAATAGGGGGCTCTATTCCTTTTATTTAACTCTTCAACTGAGTTACTCCCAGCTTCCTATTCTTAAAACATGCAACTAATATGCGATAGCACAAAACTCTCGTGGGAATTGTTAATACGCTCTCTCTTCTCATGAACTAATTTGGCATGCACGTGGTCTATCAATTACCTAACACTGATTGCAGTCACTTTTCGCACCTAGCATAAACCTAAACAAAATATTTCGACACGTACTTACGCTGCAGAACTGGCTCATCTCATGTGCTTAAAATGGAGGGGTACGATATCAGGGTAGTCTCTAATTATGCAGACCAGCTAGCAGTTGCTATTCCGCTGATAATTGCAAAGCAACTGCATACTCGGCAAGGGTCGCCAGTTGCTACGAATGTCCGAGGATACTTACTTGAATCTGGGCGCAACGGATGAACGCAGGAGTTCCTTACATTGTCAAGAAATCTACTGTATTTATTACACATCTGACTCAATGTTAGGACAACTTCGTAGACAAACAAGGGAAAATCTGTGGCTTAGGGCCTTCTTCATGTGAGGGGAAAATTATGTAAACTCAAGGGTTCTCTCAACTAATTTATTTACATAATCAAACAGAAATGTGTTGGTGTAGCGGGAGGATCATCTGGAATAAAGAATAGTGATTCCAGGATGAATAACATTTGCCGAGTGCCAAGAAGGCGGCAACCATGTGTGAAATTTGAAATTCAACAAGTGAATTTCTATATTTTTCCGATTTCAGAACTTTACATTCTCTGATCACAGTTAACTAAAATTTCAGATACTAAATATTCGAGTAAAGAGAGGCAACTGTATATATATATATATATATATATATATATATATATATATATATATATATATATATATATATATACATATATATACATATATATACATATATATATATTATATATATATATTATATATAATATATATAATTTAATATATGTATGTATGTATGTATACATGACCACTTTCCCTTTAACTTTCTTATATTTTCCTAAGCATTCTATTAATGATGATTGATTCTCTTATACTTCTCTCAGTAAAATTCAGTATTAAGTTCTTACTCGAGCCTGGTAAATCAAATTGGAAAAGGATATGCTTCTCAACTGGTGATCCTAGAAAATATGCTGATGAAAAACATCTGATACAAATGTTCCTTTCAATAGTAGTAATAATAACATTTGAGCAGCAAACACAGAGATGATAATGATTAATACTATCATTATCATCATCATTATTATGTACATAGTTTCAACGGAAACAATAATGAAATGATGAACATATGTGTATGAAAAAGTGAAAAAAGCGAAGAGTATGAGATGCAGCTAATATCCAGTTGATAAATATAAAGAGGTAAATTTTCTGCAGAAACATCGTAGCCATCCTATCCATGGCAATAACATTTTTCTCACAATACTATTAAAATATTTCATTTGAAGTCTTCAAAAGTAAGGGAGCGCTACTTATACAGTCTAGACTGCCTCAGGGATTCTGAGGCTATGAATACTACCGAAAATAATGATGGGAAGAGCTCTTGGATTTTCTTTAAATCGGATTCTCGGCAGACGAAGTCACAAGAAATATGCGGTCAGTCCACATATGAAAGGGCGAAATAAACCCTGAATCATCGCTATTGCAGACACACACACATACACACACGTACACACACACATATCTATATATATACTGTATATATATATTTATGTATTTCTATGCGCCAGGCCATGAATTTATTCTTTTGCCCACCACTGAATCCCCTTTACCATACAGTAATAAACATTTAAAGGGGAACTCTGAACCAAATAAAAAAGGTGAAAAAAAATATAAAAAAAACTCGCAGGGGAAATAAAAGGGATTTAAAACATAAATCTGACCCTTTAGTGGGAGGTTAATCTTTTATAATGTTCATTTTGTTTTCAAAACCGTAATGACATCTATCACTGTGGGATTGTTTCCGAAGGTTAATCATTTCGCGCTAATGAACAATTAACTCTCCAATAACCATTTTTATAATACTACCTATTGTAATTCACCAAATGAAGCTTTTATATTTTATCATCAATATTATCAGGGTATAAATTATTCTAGCCACCAGCAATGAAAAAGTTGTTGTTGTTGATAATAACAATGATGCTGATGATTATGGTTATGACGATAATAATTATGCGGTGTATCATACATTAGGTCATGCGATATGAACAGCATGCTGTTTGTATATGCGGAAGTGAATATATGAATACCGTTTACCGCAGATAAGTCAAGGTCACTGGAAAATGTAGGATGGTTGTCTTTTAGGCTGAAAGATAAATATTAAATAAGTTGGCCAAAATATAATGAATTACATAGAACTGCGAAAGAAGTGTTGAGAATTACGCATGCATTCTAAACTGGGGAGCATCTATATCTGCATTATGCCTAAAATCAGAGGAATTTTTCCCACATAAGTGATAATTCTCCTACAGACATTTGCAACTTGTGGGCACTGCAGTTCCCAAGCTGTTATAATGAAATAAAATGGGTAGTCTGATCAAGTACCGCCAATGATCCATGTTCACAGCTCTTCTGTTCTGAAAGCCGGGGCTATCAAGTCTCAACAAAGCACTGAAAGTCTTTGGAAAAGTTTCAAAGACTATGTTTTAAGGACATTACACTATACCGTTATCTCTAGGATCTTGGTTTGTTACCATAGCAGATTTGGTGTTTGCCCAAAAGCAATAGGGCCGCATTTTCTTTTCCAAAGTGTAAAAATATGTAGAGCACTGGTTTTCAGAGTAAGCAGTGAAAGAGGTCTAATACCTAATTAATTCGTCTAGCAATACAGATGGTATACAATTCCCCTTACACATTCTAGCTTCTGTGAATGATACCAGAATACAATGACAGAATTAAGGGGGCAAAAGGAGTCACATGTAAAAGAAATTAGCCTTTGTTTTAATGATGTGCTTTAAGGACCTTTGACAAACGAATTTTAGGACTTAAATCTATTCAGCGCGATACTCATTTACTCATTCTGTTGGCTCACTTGCCTCACTAGACCTATTCTTGTCACCGTTTAGAGTCACCTAAATCCAGTCAATTTGTTGACATTTGGTACTGATCTTATTAAAGGCCTGGTTGAATATAGGGACGTACTTAGCTCAAACAAGTAAAAGTTTCTTCGGTACCTTATGCAAAAACAATCCTCGGGAAATAATGCAAACACTAAAGAGGATTTTAGTTTATTCCAGTCCTTGTAAATTATGTTCTTCCTCCGTTAAAAACTTACTTTGTCTTTCTACGAATCTGCCCATGCTCTAACAAAAAATAAGTCATATAAGACAATAAAGATGTAGGTGTTAATGATGAATCTCCATGTAGCAAAACATTCTTATTCATACAAATTGCCATCGCATATATAACCGAATCACAAATAATATTAACGGCAGTGTTGTCCGTGACTCATCTGTCTGGCTTTCCAAAAAATCATAATTTATTAATGCCACAAACGAAAGTGGTCCACGTCATGAAAAATGTAATTTGAATCTACACGTACAAGCAACATTTCATTGCATGGCAATAGCATCGAGTTCCCTTTGTGAACAGACCAATAAAACAAAATAAAAAATACAGATCACTGATCCCATTTAGAAGGAGATGATACCATCCCCCAAAAATTGCATCATAATGAAATTGAAAATTTGCTGCCGGTATGGCTTTGGGAGCGACTTCAAATGCATTCTTTACATGATTGATACGGGAGCAGATCTATCTCTGGCAATGGAACGGCAAAGCGACGGTTTTGATCGATTTTATATCGCGAGTTATTGTCGGTGATTGGTCTGAATAAAGATAATGGAACAGAGAGAACAAAAGGGATCGGTGTAGCGATGGGAATGACAAATGAACGGGGGAAGTAAACTCCAGCTGCGGAGAAATACACAGGCATTCAAAATTAAAAGGGAGCGAAAAGAACGTAGAGTAACTTAAAAGCAAGGCTACATCCTCCATGTCTTATGGCTTTGAACTAGTCTGCTAGCTTGCTCAGGACTTTGAAACATTCTGTAAAGATATTTTACATTTATACTGGGTGCAATACCAAGTTATAAAAAACAATAACGTTGAGAACAAAAGACCTTACTTCTGAAAATATACGATCTGTTTTTAAGTAGATCGAAGAAGAATTTCAACGACCCAGCATTCAAAAATGAACGGACGAAGAGCTTAGGTTAAGATGTCTTAGTCTCGTTTCTTGTGACCGACACATTAAACTTCATTTTCCAGTTATTGTTTTCGTGATCCGCTACTTTATATTGGTTCTCATCTAATATTTCAAGGCTTTATGATGCACCCAGGAAAAAGCAAATTTCTCATGTGGATGTATGAATGAATTTTATGAAGCCAAAATAGTGAATTCTCCGGATGTACCTTAAAAGTCAAAAACAAGTTCCTTAACCAATGTACCCTTAAAGGCTAAAAACGAGTAACTTTGAGGTTAAAAGAAGCTCCTCACCTGGATGTGCCTTTACAGACCAAATTAAGTTACCTAAGCGGAAGTACTCATATAATTCAAAATAATCCCCTTATCGGGATGTACTTAGAGGCCAAAAAGAAAGTTTCTCCTCCAGATGTACCTCTATACACCAAAATTAGTTACTTTAAGGCCAAAATAAGTGTTTCACCTGAATGCACCTTCACAAAGCAAAATAATTTGGGTATACTGATGTAATCCTAGTTACTAAAATAACTTCCTCATCCGGATACAGCTTTAGTTCTTTGGATATACCTCTAGAGGCCAGAAACAAGTTTCACCTCCAAACGTACTGTACCATTGCAGACGAAAAGTTACTTAGCCGGATGTATACCCTTACAATACAAAATAAGTTCCTCATCCGGAAGTATACCGAGAGGCCAAAAAAGATAGCATCTTAACTATATTCAAGAAAATTTTTAAATTGGAGATTTTTTTCTCTCCTACGCTATTGGCTTTAGGACATCTTGTGATCCATAATCATTTGCTCAAGACTGTTAAGGTTTGGTTCAGTTTTCAGCATCTCAGAATTTTAGAGGGCAGGGTTGTTAATCCTACGTTAAACACCTTTACTTAACGTTCAGCTCCTGTATCGTACATTCAATTCCTTTATCCCAAGCTCAACGATTTTATCTTACGCTTAATTCTTTTATCCTACGCCTGATACTTTTATTCGATCTTGCGACCGGCGTAAGCCTGGAAATTCTCTCAGAGTAGTGTATGGATAGTTTACTAGTCGTATTAATTTTCGCTTCGAAACAAACCCTTATCACCCGCCCCCCCAACCACCATCCCCATCCCATTTTCACAAATGTTTATACCTCTTGCGACAGACCTTTTAAATTTTAGCAGAATGAAGTTAAGGGCAGTTGCCAAAAAAGTGAACAGGGATACAAACCTCCACAAAACACCGTCAATCTCATTATGATAGGTAACCAAGTCTTCCTAGAACAACAGCGGATCGAATAAACTGTTTTAACTGTCAAGAAATCCTTCCTTATTTTCCTTGAAACAAAGAAACAGTAACTAATGAAACATTTTTAAGGGCAGACGCTTATTTGGAGGTATTTTCTTTTTTTTAGCAATGATCGCCTAAAAATGGTCGGCCTCCTCAAAAATACAGAATTTAGTTGTGAAATCAAGTTCAGTACAATAATTTATTACAATTATTATTTTGGGTGTAAAAATGGTCACATATTATTACTTAGAAATATGATGAAAATCAGATCTGCAATTTAAACTTTTTCTTGTGCTGGGCCACAATCTCGATTTTGAAGTGTCTAAAACGTACTTATTGGTGGCATAACCGGAATATTAAATGCTAAAAATTTTATTATGGTCACATTGAAATGATTTTTACTACATGAAGGCCGATTCAAATAAATATACGTTCTCAGAAAATGAAACTTATTATCATGACAAATGCTAATCGTTGTTTAATTCTAGAAAAACAAATGTCTGTATAATCATCTGTTCCTTCGGCTGTTTGTAAATTAACTTCCACTTCCCCTTGTCTCCCCCTCTCTAACCATTATAATCCTTATTCCTTGGGTGCTAAACAGGGGGAAATATTATGTTCACGTTTAGGAGACAAAACAACTCTCTCTCCTTTCCTCTCCCTCTCTTTGTATGAGGTTGCTAGCCCCATTGCCTTCTTCACTGTATTTGAGACCAACCACTGCTAATTACTACCAGGAACCTTATTCCCTATTCAGGTCATCAAGCATACCCAACAGCCCGTACCCGCCCAAGATTTGAGCCTAGGTGATAAATAAAAATGGAATAAGGTCAAAGACTTTGAAGTGGATGGGTTTTATGTGAGGGATGGAAAATTCAAGGATAAAGTCACAAGAGCAGCGGTGAGCATAGGTAAAAAAAAAAAAATTGGTACAGAGTTCTGAGATGGACTGTTCATGTGGAAAGAATGGAGGATGATAGGTAGGTGAAAAAACGTTGTACCATTACAAATTTTTAGGAAGAAGGACGAGAAGAAGACTTACAAACTACTGGACAGATGTTACAAAAGAGGTATCAGAAAGGATGGGCCTCAACACCCGAGAAGAAAGAGTGTGAGAGACAGTGTGGGTAGTTGGTTTCGATACGCTGCTAACGAACCCTCTGAAGTGGCTAAAGTTGAGGAAGTTTTGTGTACAGGAGGTTCATCCATTATTCAGTAGTTAAAGCATGAATGTCGTGGGAAATTATTGTGTTGTCTTTTCTCTGGAACCACCTCATTTTGGAGTACACGGCTTAATGTTGAATATATATTTATATATACATTGCGACAGATGGAACCTCTTTCTAAGTCACCTTACCCGTTTTTACAACTGTAATGTAACAGAGAAAGAAATAAAATGAATTTCAATTGTTTTAATTACTAGAACTGTGGGATTCCATTCGCCCCTTCGTAAACTCTCTCCTTCATTCCCCAAAATGGTTAAGCCTACCCCTTCTCTCTGTTCAAATGACTGCCTAAGGCCTTGTTTCCAGGTGACTGTCGTACCCTCTTGGCATCAAGCAGCGACAAGGGAGGAGCCAGAAAAAAAAAGAGAAAGTCGTGCCCTGTTAATCCTCCACAAGGTTGACTGATGCCATGCAGTCATTATAGAAAATGTGATGAAGATTGACCTTTGCGCCATCTACAAAGATGCGACAGCAATCAAGAGAGAGAGAGAAGCCCGTAGAACACCACCGAGGACAGATGTCCTTAACCTTGCCTGAACCTCGAACTTTCCACGTGCTCAACCCCGAGGTTTGAACCAGTATACCTTTGTAGTGGCACTCCCTTTAATTCCCTCTCGCCAGCACCCTATT